>NW_015656153.1:466829-501297 GCF_001515625.1 Sinocyclocheilus rhinocerous | reverse complement strand
GAAAACAACGGCGATCCGACGAGTTTGAAAATCATGCAGTGTGAACTCGGCATAAGAGAGCATATGTTTCAGCTGGACCACAGGGAACCAGCGCAGCCTCCTACATTGTTGTTTGGGATAACGTCAGCTTCCATCGCGCTGCTCTCGTTGAGGGGGAGAACCACAAGCAACATAACTTACCAGTTTTGGATATATTGTTTTGAATTTATTGCACCAGTGTGTGTAATACTATGTTGTAGTGTGTGTGATGTCTGAGGGAAAAGTTTTTTCAGCAAGAGTGAATGGTTTTGAGTGTAGAGCTTCATTTTGACCTGAAAATAGGATGTTTGGGGAATTGGGTGAGACGTTATGGATTTGTGTTTACTGTTTTGAGAATACGAGGCATAGTTTCAATAAATGTGTTTAAGCAATCGAGAAAAACTGTAATGACTATCATAGCTAACAAAAATATGTTCTGATAATGGTTTGCTAATGTTCCAATTAAGTAATAAAAAGTATTATTTTATTTTTAAATGCTCTCTTTTTTTATATTTAAACCCTTTTTTAGGTTATGCAAACATTAAGGGAACATTCCATTTAGTCACTTTGCAAACATTATGGGAAGGCTAATTTTAAACATTCTCTTAACTTTCTGAAACAAGTAGTGAGATTTTTTTTTTAAATGTTAGATGAACATTCAGTTAAACGTTCCATGAACAATGTTCAGTATTTGTACTTATTTAAAGAACAAAAAATATTTATTTTATTAGTATCTACAAGTTTTAAGAAACAGTCATGAGAATCTAACCCTTTAAGTGGCCTTTTATTTAATTAATATTCCATTATCTGCAAGTACAGTTTTAAAAATATACTTTTAAGATTTGAAGTTACATGAAAAGAGCACCTTCAAGTGCGCTTCTTTTTCACACGTGTAAAGAAGCTAAATGATACCATTGATATCAGATTTTATTGCTTATTTCAGATTCAAATGTTATTAAAATGATCTTTAAATGCTCTCTTTTTTTATATTTAAACCCTTTTTTAGGTTATGCAAACATTAAGGGAACATTCCATTTAGTCACTTTGCAAACATTATGGGAAGGCTAATTTTAAACATTCTCTTAACTTTCTGAAACAAGTAGTGAGATTTTTTTTTTAAATGTTAGATGAACATTCAGTTAAACGTTCCATGAACAATGTTCAGTATTTGTACTTATTTAAAGAACAAAAAATATTTATTTTATTAGTATCTACAAGTTTTAAGAAACAGTCATGAGAATCTAACCCTTTAAGTGGCCTTTTATTTAATTAATATTCCATTATCTGCAAGTACAGTTTTAAAAATATACTTTTAAGATTTGAAGTTACATGAAAAGAGCACCTTCAAGTGCGCTTCTTTTTCACAAGTGTAAAGAAGCTAAATGATACCATTGATATCAGATTTTATTGCTTATTTCAGATTCAAATGTTATTAAAATGGTCTTGACCAATCAGACTTTCCTCACTGAAGTAGACAGGAGCTGTACTTGTATACCTATTACCTAGAAAATAGCTGCCCAGAGGCAGAACCAAAATGGTTGAGTGAACTGCTTTAAAAGGACTTTGATTATGCTCTCAAAACTGGTACTGCTGAAGCTTATCCTGTATTAGCAGAGTCAATCTACACAAAAGTCAGAGAACTGAATCCTCCACAGAAATCTCTTGAAGTTCCTCACAGCTTTACGTACACAAATGCAACATATTTTTAAACCACAAGCTCTGACTTGCTTTTGGGCTACATATAATTTTCAGATGGAGGTCATGAATAAGAGTGATAGAAATAAGTTGAGGGAAACAGGAAACAAAAGAAACAAAATGGCAGGGAAAGAGCATGGTGCAATAACAATTCCACTTCAACGCCACACAACTGCCCGGCTGTTAAGACCACAGAAGCACAGAGCCCCACTATGAGACACTGGGAGGTAAGGACGACAGGAATCTCTATGTATCCTTACCCAAAAAACAAACAGCAGAAATGTACTTTAAGTTTTGTAACTAATGCTGGGGTGTGGGCGATGCAACTGTGATTCAGACTGCGATTCAAGAGCCAACACAAATAGAGAGAGAGAAAAGAGAAAACAGCCACAAGTTGCCAACATGTTCTTTCATTCTTGACATTGTAAAACATACGTAGCGCTTTTCAAAAAGCCTAGAGTGTGTTTTAAACACTGTAGTGTTTCCATCTGTGTGCTGTGATGCATGGATTTGTGAGATTGGCCAAAAACAGCTACAAGTCATGTCTGCCATTACTGTGTCAAAGTGCAAGCCAAGAAAAACACAGCAGAATCCAGAAATTTAATTGTGGGATGAAAGGTTGCAAACCTCATTTGATGACCGTTATATTTTTTCGACTTTAAAAGCACACTGGAAGCCACAAAATAAGTGTAGTGGCATCACTGTAAGAGTCAATGACAAATAAGTGTTTCCACGATAAATTAAAGGAAAAAATCTTTTAAAAAATCGAGTTTAAAACACGTGCCAAGTTTTTAAAAATGTATTCTTTGTATTTGTGTTGATTTCATATTGCATTGAAAAACATTTACAAAAAGGTTTACATTTCATGGCTCTAAAAATACATTTTTATCTTAATGTGAGTGGGTATATATAATTTACTTAATCAATATTATAAATTTTTTGCAGAGTGACATCATACAACGCAAACTAACCATCTGTTGTCATTAAAGTCAAAAGGTAAAATTATATCCAAGATTTATTAACCTTGACACATAGTCATGAGGGTCTGCAGGGTCCTATGATATAATTTCCTGTTTTTTTATGTTTTTTTTCCTACACATTAGTCACACCACATGACTTTGACTTAACAAAAGTTTCAAATATTACAGTAATAAGCAATAAAGAAGTTTTGTTAAATATATATACATATTTTCTAATTAATTTTACTAAAAGATTACATCAGACCACTTAATGAGGTTTTATTTTATTTTTTCTTCATGATATCAGGAAAGTTGTACCACCCTGACATTTTTTATGTCCCCTAAATAGTAAAAGAAGTGTGTTCTAATCATTTTGTGTCAATTATATTAAACCCAAACAAAACGTGACCATCATGTCACTGACCCGTAAATCACATCAACATAAACAGCTTGCGTGGTGAGTAAACTTCTGGATAATTCTGTCACTACTAATTTACTCTGCATTAAGTCATTCTCATGTCAAGTGTTTCAGATAATGTAAAATAATTGCATAAGATCTTATCAGTGGCCAAACCCCAGGAGCTCCAGGGCAATGCAAGAGGGACAATGGCTTCCACCTAAACATTCCCTGCCCCTGAAACCATAGCTGGGCTTATCTGTGCATATCTATGTAGTCATGAATGGAAACCCCTAACTAGGGCAGATGGCAGCCCCATTCGTGTGCTAACAGCAGATTTACTTTAATTGTTCTTAATGCTCCTTTGTTTTTGGGCTCCTCCATGAGAAAGGGGCCTCAAACAAGCTGCATTTACATGTAACAATTAAACTATAATGACCCTGCAAGTGATTTATTGGTATGCGGTGGAAAGGTTTTGTGTAAACTTTGTGCTTGGAGGTCTCATCAGAAATAGCTGGTGAAATGCAAGCAGAGGAGAATGGAAAGACCGACAGTTGATTTCACACCTGAAAACTAAGTGAATTAACAGAAAGCATTGATAACATTCAGATGGTAATGCGATGTAGTTAATGCAAATCTGAAAACACTGACTTTTCGCTTATGTGCTAAATAAACTGTGCTTAGTAATGAAACACAGAGACAAACTGTGAAAAAATGTATTTTATTACTTAGTTTGTATTTAAAAAAAAGGTATTAAAATAAAACACAGAACGTAGAACGAACATATCCACACAAATAACATTAAAATCTCTTTCTTTGAAAGAACAAGAAAACGGACACACCCATGGGATGAAGTCTGGCATTCTTCTGATATATCTAGCTTTCTATCAGTTAATGCAGAAAGGACAATGGCGCTCACCATACATTCTTGCGCTTTTGTGGTTTCAGCACTTTTCCGCCTATTGACACGATTCTCGGCACATACTGGCATCCAGCAAAACGCTGCAAACTTCTGGCCTCATTAACATCAAAGTAAATCTGTGAAAGAGCTTGTTTTCTTTTTTCCTCCTGCAGGCATCAGCCAGTGAAAAATAGGCTCAATGTCCTTGCAGTGGACCGTGCCATGTGAACGTAAGACAGGAGGAACAGTTAGAAAGCTGTATTTTTCTTGCTGCTTTTTTTCTTCAGGTTAATTATACCTGAAGGGAAATCCTTTTAACCGCTCCTTGGCAGCGTGTAGGATTGGCAGGAAGATCAAACAGCCACTGAGTAAGATGCCTATAAATATAACACATTCATTTGTCTCAAAATTTTCCCCTTGCCCCTCAGTTCCTCTGGCTTTCTCTTTCTCAAAGCACTGCTCCCGAGGCTTTGACCCTCCTCATGTACACTGCTGAGTTCACATCTGGAACCAGATGGCTGAAGCCACTTCTGAAAGAGGCAAGAAGTCGACCTGCAGACAAGTAAAGGCAAAGAGAGCCTTAGGTTAGACACAGCCTGTTCCAAACAGACACAACAGTCATGCGTTCAGATGATTTATAATGCTGAACAGAGGCAGTAGCCGCTTTATTGAAGGCCTGCTCATCAGACAGATATTTATTTGATGTTTCAGAGGTTTCTGTGCTGTGTTTTGACAAAGCGAGGCAGTTCTGAGGATTTATTGCTACCATTTTCCATATAAAACACATTCATTCTCAAATAGCACACCACGAAAATCATTACTTTAATCATTATTTTGGTTTACTTGAGAAGATTATTGAAAAGATATGAACTGCATTCAGAGTATATCTTTAAATGAATTTTTTCAGTTTTCTTATCTAGATTGTGTTGTTGTTTATGCATAAATGTAACAAAATTGGTAAGGATCATGCTTTAAAAAACAGTTTTTGGAATGTATAATTTTTCAAGGTACATTATCTGAAAGTCTTATTTATCTTTTTTTAATTAATTGTTTTTAAAAAATGAAACACATTGTTTAAATCAATACATCAATCTAACAAAACTGAATGAAGTTTATTCATAAAACAAAAGAATATTGGCAAAGGGCTATGTAAATATTATACACAATCTTTCAAAAATGTTTTACAAAATAGGTATCTTGTTTTAAAGGGGTCCTATTATGCTTTTTCAACTTTAGTTAGTCTGTAATGTTGCTGTTTGAGCATAAAAAAGATCTGCAAAGTTACAAAGCTCAAAGTTCAATTCAAAGGAGGTATTTTATTTATTATGCTTTTTCAACTTTAGTTAGTCTGTAATGTTGCTGTTTGAGCATAAAAAATATCTGCAAATTTACAAATTTCAAAGTCCACTTCAAAAGGAGATATTTTATTTAACAGAATCACTTTTCAAAAACTACAACGAACGACTCGTTTGGGCTACAACGCATATTTTCCGGGATTTGTGATATCACAAATATCGACGAATGGGATGAGACCTGGTTGAGCTGCACTAGAGAAGGCAACGAGTGTTATCATCACTATGTCGGAGACGTGCTAGCTTTCCCAAGGCAGACGAACTTAGAGTGGTTACATCATCCGGGTTTAAATCGCGCTCAAATTGATTTGATTTTGACGCAATATTTACACTGAAGCTCGCAGGCAGCCATGGTAAGGGGCATGACATTTCCAGACCAGGTGCCGAATGCTGCCAATCACAACACACACTGGCCCAGCTAACCAATCACAGCACATTTCGTATTTCAGAAGGCGGGCTTTCATTTGATACAGGAACTATTCGAGCCGTTCATGCCAGACTGAGGAGAGAGGTGTTGTAATAATGTAAAATATGTGAAAAATAATGTGTTTTTCGAACAACCTAGTATGAGAGTCTGTTCTAGTACACCCCCAAAACAAAATCAAGACTTTGTAAAAGAGCATAATAGGACCCCTTTAAGCATTTTTAGATATTTTACTGAAAGACATGATGAAAATACAGAAGTGATTACATTTTTTTTTCTGCTGTGATTTGGGATCTGTTTTGAATGAAATATGGCTTTATTTATCTATAAAATCATACAAATAAAAAATACTTGCTTTTGGTTTTATAAAATATATGTTAAGTTTTTTTTGTGTCACTTTTTTACGCCAAAGAACAAAACTTGATTATTCTGTAAAAGCTGCTAATGATGTAAGTGGAATCAAACAATCCAAAGCAAACACTGACCTGTCCATGTTTTTTCACTGCTGAGAGAGAAGCTTGTGCACTGTGGATGAGAATTGCAGATGAGCGCGGCCTCTCTGGCACTGTGCACAGACAGCACGCAGCCCTGCTTATTGTACGACGGCCAGCATCTGTACTCCATATTTGCAGCACTCCTCATTCCTTTCAGGACAGCATAATCTGCACAAAGAGGAAAAATGCATCAAAACTATTCCAGGATCCACTCAACACTGTTGCAACACCCATCTGTAAAATATTACCATGTTCAGAGACTCTAAGAGAAAAGAGTCCTCTCACAGTAGAGGTGGCAGAATCTCATGTTACTAAATGTGTGCGCGCACATGTGAGGACAACAAAAGGCAGCGGTGGCTCTGCCAAAATCTCAAAATAGAGGGGAATGTGTGGAAACTTTTTACGAGAGCTGTTGTGAACGCGTTTGGACATAAGATTTGAATATTCTTTGACAATGCTTGGCTGTTTTAATGCCTCTGTGCAGCTTTATTGTGGCAGTGTGATTGATTTATGGGTGTCAAAGCTCACAGGGAGGGAGTGAGAGAGTCTTACGGGCTACAAAACTTGCCCTTGAAGATGGATTGAGTTACACAGGTTTTATGACTGAAGTACATCTTCTTAAAGGTGCAGTCGGAGACACATCACGCTGAGAGCACTGCATATATCTGCAATGCTTTTCGCTGTAGTTATGATTGAATATGCATGTAATGGGAGTTGAAAACTGTTAAGAAGTATAATTCATCATTAAAATCAACGCATTACCTCTGGTTATTGATGGCGGCAAATTCTCCAGGTGCAGCCCAGATTTGTACATATGCAAAACCTCTTCGAAGGCGACCAGGGTTTCGTTAATGCTTTGCTTTAAATCTCCTGTGACAAGAACATAAATTAAGCTTCCATTATACAACCACTTCAAGAGTTACAGAGTTCATCGAGATGAATTTCGCAGTAAAACTCACCTGTGGAGTTCATTATTTGGTGAATAAGAGGTTTCAGCAGTGGGGGAGCTTGATGAGGCAGTAGGTAGGTGAAAAAATACCTGGGGAGGAAAAAGGAGGAAAAAACTAATTCATGTAATTAATCCGAAACTCGGCCAAGAATAGCAGGGAGGCGATTCACGCTGCGAGATCAATATGCTACAACTGATGCCCTGACACACAGCGGGGCGGATAATTAATCATAACCGGCACAGGAGGGGAGAAGCTGCCATGAAACTCCCCGCACTGACCATGCCAGACTCTTGTATGACAACTATTTTATTATCTGGCTCAGACAATAAAGGTGGAATGTGGGAAGTGCTCACCTGTAGGCATTGTAGAGGTTCCTCATCTCGTTCAAGCCTTCGCAGGTTCTAGAGAGGGAGCATCGGAAGGCGAAATTGCGGAGGGGAAACTGCAGCAGGCAGTCTGAGTCCTCTTGACAGGCCGGTTCTTGAATACTTGCATCATCCAAGTCCGTTAACTTGAGTTCTCCTGACACCATAACAAACTGTCGAGGCTGGAAATCCAGCAGGGCTACTGAACCCAGCGGTGAGTGAGACAGATATTGAAGAAGCTGCACCAAACCAAGACAGACCTGAGCACAAACACAATCAATAGTTACTGGTTTGCTTAGGTCTATTTTTATTACCACAAAAAATAACCGATTACTCAATTAATCGTTAGAATAATCGACCAATTACCAAAATAATCATTAGTGACAGCCTCTTATATATATATTTTTTTTTTTTCTCGATTATTCACTTTTGAATGTCGTGTACCAATGTTGTGTACCAACAAAACAAAACTATATATTCAGAACTATATATTGCATAATATTAATATATTATAGAGTATTTTATCCATTTTATACTAATACTACTAATTACTATACTACTAATTTTGCATTTAATGTTTTTCATTAAAAATATCTAAAATCTCTTAAAACAAGACACATTTACTTGAGAAACAACACAATATATAAAGCTTATTTTTATAGAATGTTTCTTAAATACAAGTGCATTTTTCTTACTGCACTGGCAGAATTTTTTTATACTCAAGAAGTGGATAATATTTTTGCGGTGTAAACAGTATTGACTTTGTACACCCATGGTTTATGCATTGTTTAACACCAAAATTTTCCCCTCAGGCATCAATAAATCCTTATATAATGTTTTAAAACTGGAGAGCACACAAAGGTATTAAGTCACCTCTGAATAAACGCTTGAAGACAGCGTAGCTACAGCTCTTCAAAACCAGAGGAGGATGAAACCAAACACCTTTTGAATAACTCTTGACCACGTGTTTTAGAGAAGGCAAGAATGTCAAAGAGACGAGTCACTCGATTACAGCCCTTTAGCTTAAACGCATTTGTCATCATCAGAGCCCATCAAAAATCAAAGGTGCTGAGTGTCAACACCTGTTTCTTGTATACCAAAGTGAACGTGAAAGAAAATACTCTCGCCTCGTGAAACTCGGTATCACCCGCTCCCTCAAACAGTGCCGAGAAATTATCAGGGTAAAGAAAAGTAAAAGGATGGACATCTGAGACAGACATCTGTCCTTCGGTACTATTTGATCAGGATCAGTTGGTATGGAGATGGGGCTCCAGTTAATCCACCCAAGCCAAAGAATTTCATCCACCCCCAACTCAGGTATGCCCTCTGGGGGGACTGTGGGTGGGGAATCTCTGATTAACACTCCACAGGAGGCCTGGGGGTGGTGCTCTTACCTGAAAGCGCTCTTCCCAGGGGCTCTGCAGGAGCTGTATCATTTGAAGTGGCATCCCCTGCTCCAGAACTGCTGTGATGCCACCAACCAGAGCGCTGTCCTGACATTGACCTTTCAGCTGGAATGAACACAACAAGTTTAGTGGATAAACTGGTGCAAATGCAACGTGTGGCATTAAGCTTTTGCATATCTAATTTATTAGATAACAACAGCACAACCTGGAGAGTGAGTCCAAGTTATTGCATAAGGGTATTTTCTTACCTCTACAATATTGGGGTGCTGCAGTCTCTGCAATAACACAATCTCCTTCCTCAGTTTGAAAGATACAAGCTCATTACAGCCTTGGGAATCTTGAAAATCTTCCATGCACAATCTCATGTCAGTACCTTGATGGTTTATGGATTTCAGTGCCACAAATAATCCTTGCGGCAATGCTGCTTTTAACACTGTTTTAGTGTAACCTGAACCGAGAAAGTCAACAGCTTTGATGCCACTAAGTTCTTCACAACCAATATCAGTTTTAGCAGTTACTGGGTTGTCCGAACTTAATTTCCCATTTATATAGATTGCACTGTCATTTGTGGAGAAACTTGGATCCAAGCCTTGTTTATTATCAAAAGTGATGTCCAAGAGCTCAAGTTCTTGTTGTCTTTCCTTAAGTTGTTGGAGCAATCTGTCCCGCGCTGGAGTTAGACCATCTGGGCGGGCAGCATCACCAAAAGGTTTGTTCTCCTGGAGACCAAAGTGCCATTTTTTCAGAATAACTGTTAAAGACAAAAACAACAAAGCAAGAAGTAAAAAAGCGCAAAAGGGAATCCTTGAGAAAGTCATGGTAAGTTCATGTAGGTCCCTTCTGAGTTTTTACTGTCAAACTCCGACACGTTCTCTTCGGTCACACTTCTTCTCTCTGACACGCACAGAACGTGCGCACTGTAATTTAGTGTAGCAACTGTGAGCTGTGGTAACGCCCCTTGGGCGTGTCTTACTGCTCATGGCCAAATAATCACCTCCCACACAATGCAACTTCGATTGACACACAAACAAAAGAGGCTATATGTGCTTTTACCATATCATTGACCTCTTGAAGAATGTATGTAAAGGATAACATACATTCAGGCGGTCATTATCGCAAAATAAACCCTGACAAGATGTTCAGGCCCACGCTTAAACGGCCTGACTGTATCTAGCTTAATAAATAAATAAAACACACTGAAATTATACATTGATTACTTGAGTTGAAATTACTTTATTATCCTAGATAATAACTTAACGCTTTCACAAAGAAAAATAGTCCATCTCAAAATAACGGCGCCAAAGAGTTATTTTGTTCTAACTTGCTAGAAGAAGTTCACACAGTAATTATTAAATAGCGCCGTGTAACCGTGAAGTAATTTTAGTGGAGTACTTTTTTTAAACAAAAAATATGTTGTTTGGAGGCAACATCGTAGGACAATATAAAGAAATGACATTTAAAAAAAATAGACATGAAACAAACGCTTGATAGCATGATGCAATATAATTTTCTGTCTAACTTTACTAAATGAAATTTAAATGTTAAGTAAGTAGGCCTACTAAAAATTATGTAAATGCTTTAATAATGGATAATGTAAAATTCTCATTATCTCAAACCTTAAAATATGTGAAAACTATATAAAATCATGTTTCAAGTTGATATATTTAAGCAATTCCTCGTAACATAAACATAATTTATTTGACTGTAAAGGTTTTAAAATGTTTTTATTCACTAACAAATTTGAATGTGCTTGCAAAGTGAATGAAAATGGTCTGTTACACAGAAATACAATGTTGCAATAGAGGGTTAATGTGTATTTAATAAAAACTGCAAGGCGAGCTTACCTCTTTATGTCAGTAGGTGGTAGCAAAGTATATGTAGGCCTACCATGTAAAAGTTCCTTTTTTATTTAATATAAATCCCAAATATTATTTTTTCAAGTTTTGTATATAGGAAGTTTGGTTATAAAGTACAATATTAGGATGCTGTTTGCTATTTTATTTATACCATAAATTGTGAAAATGCACTTCACATGAGTAAATATATCATTGTTGGTCTGTGTTACACCTGTAAGTTACCATAGGTGATCCTGCCAGAAGTGATCATTTGAAACACAGCTTACAATTGACATTAACATCCGTCTCCTGTGAGAATAGATTTCGTCACAAAGACTCTCATTCATTTCAAGGCGCAAGAGAAGGTGTAAATCCCAAAACATACTGATGTTTGTTAAAGTAGTTTTAAGACAGAGAGTGATTTCCTCCTCTCTACACCATCTGATGAAGTGTGAAATAATATTTGTGACCTATAGTTTCAGTATTATTGAAAGCATTTTTATAACTATAAAACCATTGTTGGAATAATGTGTGTAAACACACACAGTGACACTTACACCAATCATATCCTTCTGGTACACATTATTTTGAAACCAAACAGTTTAGAAACACAAAAAAAATAGAAATGTTTTCAGTACATTATTTCACACATACATCTCTTGCCACTGGGAGCATTTTCTCACTGCTATTTTATTAAGGAAATGTGTCTTTCTGTCTTGAAATACACTGAGGAAATAAAACAATGATGTAGCTCACACCAACACTCTCTGAGAGAAATGTGTCACTATAGATTACTCTAAGTGCCAATACAGAAACACCCATGATCTGAAGCAAACATGCTCGAATGGATTGCAGAGGCAACTGCACTGTAGGCTAACACATCATGTCAAAGCTCGCTGGGTTAAGGCACGTGAGAAAAAGTCTTTTTCTAGCACATTGTCTGTAGAGAATAGTGAGTTAGAATGATAAATAATAAATCAAGTCAGCACCATTTAAATTTATAATGACTTTCAGTATGTAGTCTTATCACAGCTCATTTGTATAAATGTGTATGATGTTTCTCTACTGCCCAACTAGTGTCAAACATAAAGCTCATAACAATGTAAAATAATGTTGTTTTTCTCAGTTGAATGACATGTCTATATCTGTTATGTTTATCAGGATCTCCTGGACCAATCACTCTTTGCAACCAAGATCATTTGTAGCTTTTTAAGTGTCAGAAACAACAGAAACTGTTCCACCTTTATTGGCCATGAAAAAGACATAGTTTACTGCTTTGCTCTTGTGTGACAATATGCCCTAATAGCCAGGTATGTTGTCACACTATATGGGAATGTCACATCAGAATGGGAATCAGCATTTTATAGGCTTTTCTTCATAATTCTGTGCATTTCAAGAAATGTAAATGGAAAAAATAAAACAAAATGTAGGTTAATTAATACAAAAATAATAGTAAATACCCTTGTCCTGAGAACAGCTCTCATGGAAATCAAACTGTATTATATGTTATATGATTGACTCTTGTCCAGTGTGTGCTGGTAGCCTACACTCTAAAAAATGCTGGGTTGTTTCAACCCAACTTTGGGTCAAATATGGACTAACCCAGCTGTTGGGTTAAATTTTTACATTCAAATTTTAACCCAAAAGTGGGGTTAGTCCATATTTGACCCAAAGTTGGGTTGAAACAACCCAGCATTTTTTAGAGTGTATGTGTTTGCTTGTTTTTGCAAAAAAATAAAAAAAATAAATTAATAATAATACAAAAATAAAAACAGGACAAAACAAGATTTTGCAAGTTTAGAATTTACAAAAATAAAAAATTAGGAGGGTTTGAACTAGATTTTTGAAACCACCTTGGATAAAACATAGGCTACATAAGTACTCCAAGAAGCAAATTTGTGTAATTGGACCTTTGACTTTGAGTTAATTAAATTTAGCCCGTTCATGTGA
Source organism: Sinocyclocheilus rhinocerous (assembly GCF_001515625.1). NCBI lineage: Eukaryota > Metazoa > Chordata > Actinopteri > Cypriniformes > Cyprinidae > Sinocyclocheilus > Sinocyclocheilus rhinocerous. The sequence continues at coordinate 488,551 of NW_015656153.1, read as the reverse complement.
CAAACTAGCCGCAGTCTATTCCATTTCATTAGCCAAATTAGAACCGTCAAGAACGTATTGCACTGTATGCAGCAAACCATTGCAGCTTCTTGTCATTTGACTGAAAAGAATACCAGATCATTTCCAATTTCGCTGTGTCTTTGGCTACACACCCTTGCAGTGTTAAGGCGAAGTGGTTTTGTTCTCCAGCACCACCCTCGGGAGAACAGCGCGCGCTCAACTCACTGTCAACACCTCAGATCACAGCGCCACGATGAAGCAGCCTCCATACACTCACTAACGCAGGCTTTGCCTTCCACAGCACGACCACAACCTGCTTCGATTGCATTCTGCTCAGAATTACACATTGGATAGGGACAGTCGGAAATTACATTCACTAAACCATGGACACCGTGTCCATTTCTAGAGAGCGCGATGATGCTGAAATCACAGATTCATCCACGACAGAGGGATCTTCTCAGGAAGCACCTCAGAGGTACGTGGATGGCGGGGCTTATAAGGCTAATTGTTGGAGCAAGTGTGTTTGTGAGTGAACGTAAGTCATTTAAATGGTTGTTTTTGCGAATAAACAGGAATAACGATCGTGCCGCTTTTAAGGTTTCCCAATATCAGACCCACTTGGCTTTTGTTTACAAGCGAAAAATACTATTCTCTGAGGGTAACAACCGAATAGTATTTTGAAAGTACAAGGAGATCACGAGGGAATAAATACTACGAAATACTATAATTTGTTGGGTTTGTCGTGATGTTATCCATAAACTGACATGAACGCTGATCTTGACGCTGATCAGTTGATGTGTTTGGTCACAAGCCTATGAATGAATTTCTAGGGCAAACTCCATGTTAATTGATATTTGACCTACAGTACATCTGACATTCAAAAGGACACGTGGGAAATATTCTTTAAATTCTTGCAATGTATGACAAAATAATGTTCTGCAGCGAAATTTGCCACTTGCAAATTTAACTTAAAAATATAAGAAGCACATCACGTGAGTCATTCTTTATATTATTAGGCTAAACAAAGATAAATCATTCCTGTTATGCAGTACATACTTGATAAAAAGTCATTTTGAATAGTAAAATTAAGGAAGTATTTCTAGGGTACGCCATATGATAAATATGCTCTGGTCATCAAAATTCGCCTAATTATGAGAAAATGTATAGAATGCTTAAAAGGTCAGAAATGTATCTATAATTGTATCTAACAGAATGGACTGCTTTAAAGTGAGATATTAGTGTACTATTTTTTTATTGCTGTTATCTATGTGTATACCATTGTGACCTCTGATCTGAAGACAATCTTGATGTTTTTGGATGCAAGTTATTAGCATTAGCATTTTTTACGTCATTTATAAAAATGCAGACAATCTTTACAACCTATAGTACCTATCTACAGTACACTTGCTATTCAGAGTGGCACTTGAGAAATATTTCACTTTTACACTTCTTTTAATGGATGGCAAAACAAAAAAGAGGAAATCTTTTAGCTCATTAGTCAGGCATGTTTCTTTTTGTCTGGAGTAATTCTAATAATGAACTACACATGGATCTAGGACTCTAAATGGAGGTGTTAGACGATTGACTCTGAGAATGTTAATCACAGGGCTCATCTGCTACTCTGACTGAGACATTTTGCTTCAGCACAACTAGGTGTAGATTCCCTGTTCTGTATCGATGATGATTATCTTTAATGACGAAATCTGTCTGTAGATCAAAGTACCGCTGAGCAGATGGTGAGATGTGTTCTCCAGATTTGGTGGAGAAGATCCAGCTGAAGCTGCAGTGACTCATGTCTGAGTATGACCCTCTCAGGAGAAGCCTTGTCTTTATATTCCAGTGCGATGCGCACACGTGGGCCCCTCTTACCAGCCTTTGATTTGTTAATCAAAGGTTTTGTTCCATGTTATTATCAGTTGTTTATGTTACTTAAAATGGCTGCACGTATCCTACACACAAAAGCAAGTGCTTCATCTCCCAAAACTATCACAAACAAGCCTGGGAGATGTTACAGTCTGGTTGCAAAGACATTAATCTGAATCTTTTGGTTAAGAATTACGCTATTGAGATGACAGTTAATTATAGTTTAATTTAGTCTGCATGTGTTCATACACTGAAAAAAGGTAACATCTAAATTACCTGGTTTTATTCAAATAAAAAAGTATTTAGCATGACTGAATCAACCTAAATACATTATTTTATACCAACAAAACTCATTTTTATGGGTTAAATCAGGTAAAAAAAAAAAAAAGCTCTGTAAGGTAACAATTGCAGGTTACCACGTTTTATAGTGCAGAAAGTTTAATTTATGAAAAAGAGATTATTCATTGATTATTACATTTTATGCTTAAAGGCAGCTGCTTTGCAATTTGGTGCAATAAGATGCGCCTATGAGCAGTGTCACTTGATTCACCCTTGTGAATCGGTCCAATTATTTTTGATCAGGACTGAGTCACCATGGGTATCAGTGGCCTGAAGTAAATCTCAAGCAGTGTAAGTGTGCATTATACTACATGGTATTAGTCAGTGTTTGCCAGCCACCATGGCTGATATCCACTGAAATGCTGTGAGGGCATCTGTTCAATCAATTCCGTTTCTGTTACATTCCAGGCATTTATTCCAGATCATGACTCCTACCATACAAGATCCACTGAGTAAAAAAGCTTATGGGAGATGTGAATATGAACTGAGCAATGTAACTGCAGAATCTTATTTATATGCACATACAAATTGGTGCAAAGGGAGCAAACAAATTAGGTATTTAGTAAATATTTATGCTTGCTCCAGTAAATATTTAAGCTGACTATAGTTAAATAGGGCATTTTATGAGCAAATTCGCTCTGGAAATTACAGTCATATCCATTAAGCTCAGTTTTCCTTATCCTCGAGTCATTGCTGGGTTCAGGATGGGATCTCATCAGTAAATATGGTGTTTTTCATTGTCTGATGCTGAAAAAATGAACTGATTTCACGCTTACAGTCTGACAGGCCACAACAATCACCTCTGAGTTCTGGCAGCGCAGACCGCCTGACACGGCGTACCAGCTGCAGAGCTGTCAAATCAAATTAAGCATGTGTTCCTTTTGATAACCGTCAAAACATCTGCAGCATGCACACAATCAAAACCCATGAGCTCCATCAGATGCTGAAGGGTCATTGCAGGAAAATTATGCCTGTTGTTGCTGAGCTTTTGATAACATATATAGAAATTTAACAAAATTATGTAGAAATTATTCAGAAAGCCTTGTAATGGGAACAAGCACACTCTTGTAATGTAGCAAAACTTTATTATATCTGATTACAATAATGGGTTCATCATACATTAGATTGCATTATCAAATTTCCTGATGCTATTTTTGCAGCTCTGTGTTTAGCAATTGATCCACAGCGAAGATTGCCATGTTTTATATTTATATAAGCTGTCTGTCAGTAAAATGCAGGCTACAGTGTTTGTACAGTACACCTCTGCAAATCTCACACAAGGAAGCAAATTAAGAGACCCTGTTTTGCACATCTAAAGAATCCAAAAAAGACAGCTTATTTGTTTCTTGAACACATTTACAGCAGTCATGTGTGCCAGTGTTTGCATAGCTTGTCACCTTGGTAATACTTAAGAGTCAGCAGTACATCTGTGTAAAAACAAGCTTGTTAAAAGCTTATGATTTCATTGTTATTAGGACCTGTTAATGTCTAAGAGAGTAGTTGAAATGTTTTCTTGCACCAAACCTGCAAACTTTATAGTTGAAATGTGGTAAACAGAAATTTTTTTTATATTATGACACATTATTTGACCTGTCCTGAACTCAGTAAGCTGATAGCATATTTTAACATTTCAGCATAGTAAAATGTAAAGGTACCCCATAAAGAGTCATAAATGGTATTATTAGTATTGTGGATTGACTGAATAATGAAAACATGAATACTGAATATTAAGCTCTGATTCTTCATGGTGATATACACATTATTTAGCAGTACATTTTAAGGAGTTGTCCCACTCTCATATTTACTTCCAGAGCAGTTGAGTTATAAGCACTAATGAGCCTTTTTCTCTCATCTGAACAGGCTTTTATGAGGTTGACAGAGTAAGCTGATGGAGTCCCTCCCTCTTGACCTAACTGGGCCTTCGAGCATTTCGCTGATACATTTTTTAGACATCATTGCTAATCTAATATACAGTATGTTGCCAGCAACTCAGCTGTGCACTCAAAAATTCTCTATAGGCCATTTCCTGGCAGAAATAAACTATATGTTAGAGGCATATTGTTCAGAGAAAACAAGACAACCATAAGCTTTTAAAAAAGTGGGACAGCTAATTATTTTATATCACAAAATTAAATACAAGATCTTTAAAGGGATAGTTCACCCAAAAATAACCTCTCATTATTACTCACCCTCATGTCGCTCCAAACTCGTAAGACCTCCATTCATCTTTGGAACACAAATTAAGATATTTTTGATGCAATCCGAGAGCTTTCTGACCCTCCATGGACAGCAACAGAACTGACACGTTCAAGGCCCAGAAAGGTAGCAAGGACATCGTTAAAATAGTCCATGTGACATCAGTGGTTTAAGCTTAATTTTATGAAGCTACCAGAATACTTTTTGTGTGCAAAGAAAACAAAAATAACTGCACAAAAAGTATTCTTGTAGCTTTTGCTCTCGGATTTAATAAATAATATCTTAATTTATGTTCCGAAGATGAACGAAGGTCTTACAAGTTTGGAACGACATGAGGGTGAGTAATTAATGACAGAATTTTCATTTTTGAATGAACTATCCCTTCAAACTAATTTTATTTGTTGGTCAGTATGATGGATTCAGACATTCAGTGCATGGAAATTGAAAGTGTGTGTGCAAACACGTGAAATCAACAGCAAAATGCAGCGGTTAAATGCAGTATGCATGACTATATGCATAAACACCATCAGCAATTAAATAACAACCCTTTTACGCTTGGCACATAAACAACTTACAGTCAATCATAACCTAAATATGATTTCCATTTACAATTTATTATACCAAAATACGTAATTATAGTAACTTTTCGCCTCATCTGTCAAATTCTTTTATTATTTACATCAGAAATGACTAATTCTGTCATCTGATCACTCTTAGCTAGACAACTCAGTCAGTTCATTTGTAAACCAGTTCAGACGTTTCATAAGAATCAGTTCAAAAGAATAATTCAATACAAACCTGACATCACAATTGCATCTCGGAGCAGGTTTCGATTTCATCACGTAACTAGGAACAGCATGTTTTTTTCCTGAAATGTAGTGAAGCACAAAGTTATGAACTGACATTTAGTGAAGTGAAAAAAATTAATTTCCCAAAATGACTCAACTGGATTGTTGAATCAATCATTCAGTGAGTGATTTATTCAAGGCTGTTCTTGAAACAGTTCTACTTGGTTCATTGCAAAATATTGACAGGTCTTGATTTCTTCACTTCAACATAATTAATGCGACTTGCTTTTTTCTAAAATGAAGTGGTGTGAAAGTAGCTACGGAATAGACTGAAAACATTTGATGATTGATATATCATGTGACTCTTTTATTTACAGTGAAATCCCTGAGGTTTCGCTGTATCCTCCAGACAGTGACAGCACAGAATCTCAGACGTGTCCGGTCAAGATAGAGGAGAACCAAGCCGACAGCAGCAGTCCGCTCAAGTCTCACTTCTCTACTCAGCTCCACCATCAAGTATCGCAGGGCTCTGGCTATCATTCACCACAACGCAAACGATGCCCCTGCTGTGGTCACCAGCAGTCGAATCAAAGCAATGTCTGTCCAGGTCAAATGAACGCTTACCATAAGGCAGACTGTTCAGCCAGTCCTGTGAAGACTGTCCATAGCTGCAGTCCACCACGCCTGCCTTCGTGTCACAATAAAACACAGTGCCATTGGCTTCATGAATCTCATGATGGCAGTAACCACAAGCCTGTACAGCGTCACATGGTGACAGTGAGGTCCGGACTCTTTTTATTATAAATATCATTGTAATGGACATATATCTAGTTGATTGTAAACATTTAATTATGTTAATCACTATGTCTGTCTGCTCAGTAGGAATGATGGCTTGCATAGGATACCATGGAGGTGAGATGCTTTTATAGCAACTTATGATCATATTTATTTGTTTATATAACAATCACATGAAATTCATTATTAAGATTATTATTTACAGTAATACAGTAGTGCACATTAACATAGTCTTATGTTCAGTAGTATATTTAGAGGAATTCGGAAGAAGCATTCAAATACTAAGCAAAAAGTGCATGTAAATGCAGTGTGGCGAATACCAGCAGTATAATATAAGTTAATGTGAACAAATTAACACCAGTTCATATGAACACCATTGATTTTACAGCTATTCCCAGGTTATAGTTCAGTACCCGATGACTGTACTCATCTCATGTACAGTAGTTCTGTTTGCCTGTTCCCTTGCTGGGATTTTGACTGGTCCTCTGCCAGACTTCTCTGACCCTTTGCTGGTGAGTATCTGCATCTCTGTAATATATGTGCTAAATAATGAAGTTTAAAGGGATAGTTCACCCAAAAATGTCGCTCCAAACCCGTAATGCCCGGTTCAGACTACATGATTTTAGCCCGATTTTGCCACGATTTGCTTGACGTAGGGTGTCGTGACTCGTGGGGAATCATAAACGACAATGGGCGTCGGGACGCAAGATTCCATCGTTTCAGCACGTGTAGTGTGTCATAGTGGACGACAACCGATTCCGCGTCTGCGATGCTTCACGACATCACGACAGAAAGACTAGCATGTTTAATTTTTTTTCCGTCGTCCACGACGAGTTCTGTCACATTGATGACGTTGACCAATAGCAGCACAGAAGCTCTTTCATACACAGGTTTCAAACATGGCAAAACGAAAGAGAGATGATGGTGCTGCTAGGTGGAATTATGAGATGAAGGAAAGGTTCGTGGAGCTGTGGCAACAGTACTCCTGCCTGTATGATGTGTCATCGAGGGACTACCACAACAGAAAAAGAAAGAAAAATGCTGGCAAACTATAGCGGAAGTGCTTCAGCAATGTTTACTCTTGTTTTCGGAAGTCAATAGCTGGTTCCGCCTTCTCGATGACATCACGTGCGTCATTGGAGGGTCAAAAAACTCTCGGATTTCATCAAAAAAAATAATTAATGAGAGAATTTTCATTTTTGGGTGAACTATCCGTTTAATGCTTCATGTTTATGCATCTGTTTGTACTACAAAAAAAAAAGTAAATGAAGCATATACTAAAAGTGATGTAAAAATAAGTAAAAAAATAAAATAAATTGTAAGATCAAGTTCAAAATAACAGATAAACTCACATTGTGAGATAAAAAGTTACAGTTTGGAAAAAGTGTCACAATTGTGAGATTTGCAACATAGGATTACTATGGAAGCCCCGTTTCTGCCCTCAGATAACTGTGACCTTTTTTCCTCACAATTCTGACTTGAGGAAAAAAAAATTGATTTGTGAGATATAAACTCAGAATTGTGAGATGTTAACTCACAATTGTGAATTTATGACAAACGTTTTATTTAATGGGGGAAATGGGCTTTACACCTAAGAGAAATAAAGTCTTTACAAGTAATAATGCTGAAATTGTGAATTTTTTTTTTTTTACTCTGAGGCAGAAATAGGCTTGTGCCTATGAATACATTTCTGAAAATAAAGTGACCAGCGGTGGCCTTTCATCATTAGAATTGTAAATTAGCCTCTCAAATGACTTAAATTTATTTTTATAATGACTTCAAAGAGTTTCTTCTCACCGTTCATGTCTTTGATCGGACTTCACAGGGATTTGAACCTCGTGGAACAGACATAAGTATCCGGCTAGCAACGTGGATGAGGTTACAGCAAAACACTGGACCTGGAAAATCACTGTCCCCATTTCCATGGCAACTCACAGAAAGAATAGCAGGGTATTTCGTATGATACTAAAAATGCTTTCAAATATAATTTCTACCACTCATCATTTCACTAAATCAGACTGTTGCTTTTATTACTAAAGGATTGTATGCTGTGTTTGTATTGAAAAAATCCCGTTTGTCTTACAGAGAAGACACAGTTAAATCTGAACCTCAATCAAGAGAACGATCAAGAAGAATGTTGCACAGAGATTACACTGAGCACAACTTTTTTTGTAATGCCCCAGGTGAGATTTTACTTACGTATTATCAGGTATTTCCAAATCTAATAAATCAGTAAATGGAGCACAGCATGTTTTATATTGTTTTCTATCACCAAACGTGTGGTCCTGTAGGAGAGCGCTATGCTCAGCTGGTCTTCCGCTCTGGAAACTCTGCCAGTCTCTGGAGTCTAAAGGCAATTTACTCCATGTGCCAGATGGAACAGTCACAGGTAAAACAAGGACTATATTTTCCCAAAAGGGCATGATATTCTTAAGAACTTGTTAAAGGCAGTGTTTTGATGGATATATCTGATAGAATCTATTCATTAATAATCAGATTCAGATATTAGAGAATTCACTGTGATCTCATTAGTGATTATAGATATTTGTACATAAATTTTGGTTCTGGCACACGTACAGTTCTTCTGCATTGAACCACTGTTAACACATTGACAACATCTAAAATGCATCTAAAAGCATTTTTCATATAAACAATTTGTAGAGACGTACATAAATAATCAATAAAAATATATTTCTAATATAAATATTACAGATTTGTTAAGATTTTTTTGGTTCCTGTACATTTTAGGGGCTGTCAATATGTATATATAGTATTTGTCTGCATATATCCAAACATACAAAAAACTTTGTGTACAAATACCTACAAAATCTAATGAGATGAATAAGCATGAAAACTGAAAGCAGTACAACTGTTTTATAATTGAAATATTTTTGCTGAAAAATGCAATTTTTTATTACTCATTTTAGATCTGTTCTGGGACACAATTTGATCAACTTTGCCAGGTCAGATCAGAGTTATACGGCTCCATGGTAAAGAATGAGTGCTGTCCAAGTTGGTCTCTGGGAAACTACTTGGCTCTTCTTAACAACGTTTCTTCCTGCTTTAGTCTGACTGCACAGCAGGTATCTGAAAGCCTTAGCCTGCTCAGATTCTGTGCCCCTTACTATCATGATGGAAGCCTGGTTGCATCATGTATTGAGAGGAGTAAATTTGGCCGCTGTGCATCCGTTCCACACCGCTGTAAACTGTCAAGCATCTTCCAGATTCTCCATTACCTTGTGGACAAAGACTTTCTGGGGCCACAGACGGTTGAATACAAGGTTCCGTCCCTAAAATATAGCATTGTATTTCTACCAGTGAAAAAAGGAGATCCACTCATGAAAATTTATTTGGACCATTTAGAGGGTCATGAACTCACATACAATAACACCACCATAACAGGAATGGATTTGGGAATTAAACAAAAGCTTTTCAAGTATTACTTGGCACGGGACTCTGTCTATCCTGTTCTTGCAGCTCTTGCACTTTTGTTCACAATGGGACTATATCTCAAATCACTATTTATAGCAGCAATGTCACTGGTTGCTGTCATATTATCACTTTCCACCTCATATTTTTTCTACAAAGTTGCATTTCGCTTGACATTTTTTCCACTCATCAATCTTGCATCAGTCCTTGTGCTTTTGGGAAACTGTCTCAATCAAGCCCTGACTTTTGTTGATTTCTGGAAACTGCAGCTGAGCCACAATCCTCCAGCTGTCCCTGAGAAGAGAATGAACAGGGTTTTACAGGAAATGGGATACTTGATATTAGTGTCGGGTCTGACATCTAGCATCACCTTTTACTCAGGCTACATAAGCAGCATCACTGCCGTGAGATGCTACGCTGTATATCTTGGCAGTGCCTCATTAATCAACACATTATTTGCTCTCATTTGGCTTCCGTGCACCCTCATTTTGCAAGAACGCTATGCTGTGCTGTCTTCAAACCCTGTCGCGAAGGCAGCTTGGAAGCCCTGCTGCTCCAAAAATACGGGTGGATTCTGGGAGACAAGTTCAAGAAAGCGTTGTCTGTTTACCTTGAGACAGAAGCTTCGGACGTTAGGGCAAGGGTTTTCGGACACATCAAACCTGCTTTTTTTAAAGATCCTGCCTTGTGGAGTGGTGAAATTCCGATATATATGGATCTGCTGGTTTGCAGTGCTTGCAGCCGGAGGAACGTACATATCATGCATAGACCCTGGCATGAAACTGCCAACTTCAGACAGCAGAACAACTCAGCTGTTCCGCTCCAGTCATCCCTTTGAGAGATATGATGCTGAGTATCGCCACCAGTTCATGTTTGAGCGAATGAAACAGGGTGAAGATGAACCCATGATGCTGACTCTAATTTGGGGCGTCATTCCATCAGATGATGGTGACCACTTCGATCCAAAAAGTAATGGATCTTTAGCTCTTGATCCAGGATTTAATATAAGCAGCCCCCAAGCCCAGCTGTGGTTGCGGGATCTGTGTGGAAAAATTCAAAACCAGAGCTTCTATTCTCCATTATCAGCTGACCAAGAAACAGTAGAAGACAATGTGTGTTTTGTGGAACAATTGATTCACTGGGTTTCTATACGTCGCTGTTCCGAAAGCGAGGACGCGTTTAGCTTCTGCTGCAATAATATTCCCTTTCCTTACCCCCCAAGTGTTTTCGAGCAGTGCCTTAGCATGATGGTGGCAGAGCAGCATGCAGAAGGGCACTCACCCAGTGCCGGAGGCCTAAGGCTTGACTCGGAGGGTCGAATCACTGCCCTTGTTGTAATATTCAAGACTGTACAACTTTACAGCTTCAACTTCAGCAGGATGTCTCAGTTCTACCAAGAGATCTTATCGTGGTTTAATGGGGAAATCTCCAAGGCTCCAGTGGGACTGCAGAAAGGATGGTTTGTAAGTCAACTAGGATTATATGACTTCCAGCAATGCTTAAGTTCAGAGACTTTGGAGGTGGCAGGCTTTTCAGTAGCTCTCACATTTGTACTACTCTTACTAACGACATGGAATATTCCATTAAGTGTCTACGTGTCCGTTGCGGTGGGAGGTAGTGTGTTTGCTACTGTTGGCCTCCTTGTGCTCTTAGAATGGCAGTTAAATGGTGTGGAAGCACTCTTCATTTCAGCAGCTGCAGGTCTTTCTGTTGACTTTGTGGCCAATTATTGCATTTCATACAGCCTGGCCCCACACAATGACAGACTGGGCAGGGTTGCACATTCCCTGAAGAGAATGGGTTACCCGGTAGCTACTGGTGCTGGGGCGTATTTTTGCGTGGGCATTATTATGTTACCCGCAACTGCATTGCTTTTCAGAAAGCTTGGGATCTTTCTTTTGCTTGTGAAGTGTGTTGCATGCGGCTTTGCCACTTTCTTCTTCCAGTCGCTGTGCTGCTTCTTTGGACCCCAGAAGAACTGCGGGAGAATAACCCTACCTTGTGTTACAAAGCAAGCCACTGAAAATATACTGTCGTCCTGTTCGGCTACAGAACCCGGGACCGCCAATCCCGCAGCTAATGGGGCATTTGGCTGTGGCACAGGTTCTCGGGTTCGAAGAAGTTTTAATAAAGAAAGCGAAGGCTTTCTTTGCCCCAATCAGCAACACCATAGAAAGCGGCAACCAGTCGGTGGAAGGGAGCCAGAACAGTACGAACTGCAGCCACTTGCTTGCCAGTTGAGCGACAGCTTCGAGAATAGCACTTGCACCAGCAAGTTGTCCAACAGGCCTTCTGTCCTTTCTGATGACATTCAGTTCTGTGGCCTTAGTCCAAGGCAAGACTATGATCGAGTCAGCATTGAGGCTGACAGCGCAGAAATGTGTAGCAGGCATCTTAAAGGTTGCAATCCACCTCCAGCACTTCAGACCTCATCTCCGTACAAAGAGAGCATGTTGCGTCCAGTGGTTGCCCCTTCACAAGATGCATCTAAGGAGAAGGTTTTGTGCAAGAAATGTCGAGGCCAGTCGAGCGGCGGGCTTCAACTTTGGAACGGGTCTTTGTCGTCTTCCTCTAGCATGGAAGAAATCACGATCACTCAGACTACGGAAACTGTCAATGAAAGGTCACTCTCAATAGATGAAGCCACTAGCTGTCATCTACACAAACGGCTTTTGTCATGTCAGTCTCAGAGCTTCATGGAGGGACTCGAAGACTCCAATGAGACATGCTTAAGTGAGGTAGAACCTACTATCTTAGTCCCTCAAGCTGTTAAGATAGAGGAGGAGTTACAACCTGGCCACCTAAACGGCAAGAGGGACACTTTACGTCTGTCTTTGAAGGAGACTGTATATGACCTTGCCTCCCCGGGGTCTGGTAGGTTGAGGACAACACAAAGTGATGTGCCAGTGATACTGCCCAACAGCAAACCTGATATGCCCGATGTTTGGATAAAAAGGGAGGGAAAAGGTGAAGGTGGCAGCTGATCAATATTGTCAACACACTGAGCAAATCTAAACAACCACAGCATGGCCAGTACTTTATATGTTGGGCTTAACTTTTGTACTCAGCAGCATATTATTACATTTCTGAATCTGTCTGAAAATGCATACCAGATTTAAAAAAAAAAGACCATTTAATTGTTTGGAAGTATACAGTGCTTATAAAAAATTTAAGAGGTCTGTTTTTTTTTAGCATGATTCCTTGCATGTCATGTAAATATACACTGAATGTGCACCCACAATAGCCTTTGAAAAAGCCTTTCTTCAGGGGCCTTGAACTGCAAACTTACTAACACTTAAAGAACAATTGTGCCTGATCTTTTGCCATGAGCTTTTTAAACTAAACTCCATAACTTTGCAAAGGTCACAATCATTATCAATTTCTTTACTGTTTTTTTTTAGACTCAACCAGTTAAGTTCTCCAAACAATTTTAATTATTATACACTTAAAAAGCACTCAAATAATCCACTACAGTAATTTTACACAACTTATGCCAGGAACACTTGGCATAGATGTGCCTGCTACTGTGGCTATTACTGTTTTACACATTTTATCGCATGTTATGATAAAATATTACATTTTTTAACTTTTCAAAAAATCTGTAAGGAAAGATAATTTTGTTATTGACAGAGCCATAGAAGTACCTCTTTTAAAAAAAGACAATGACAATGACTGCCCATCAGTATATAGGCCAATTGCAACAATGTTCTTTAATCTGAATGCTTCAGTGTGTGGACATGTTTCACTAATATCTAAGATTTATGAAAAAATGCAATACCACATTTGAACCCTATACAAGACTGTGAGTGTTACCTCTATGTTCGGTATGTATTTGAAAGATACGCATTGTTTAGAATGCAAAAGGTTGTATGTAAAAAGTGGTGTTTTGTGATGTGCACAAAGATGTCAATCCTTTATGAAACTGGAATCTTAGCAAATGTCAGTTATACTGCAAAATGTTTTGCTAGAAAGAACATCCTTTTTATATTCAGATTGATTTAATGTTACTTCAGTAAGGCCAGTGGATGTGTACTTGACATTGTCAAAGCATCTTAAAAAACAAAGTGCCAAAATGTAAGAACGATTTTTGTGCCAAAATTTTTTTTTTCCCTAAAATTATGCAGCTGTATTATAAATCCTGCTGGTGTGGAACTACTGTTGTTGATAGCCTGTGCATAAAGTCAGATTTGAAGTTGTCTGAAGATAAACTATGATGAAGTTCAATAAAAATAAAAATATTTTTTAATTGAGGTTATACTGTAATCTATTTCTGACTTTCTTTAGTGGTTTTTAGTTCACAACCGGTTGAAAATAGACTTCATTAGACAATCAAAAACCTCAGCTTCATTTATATGCATAACATGGCATTTGCATGGCATTTTAATTAAAATTGTTCTAACCTACTATTTGAGGGGGGAGAAGAAAAGTATAATAAAAAAAAAAACATGATTTTTTTTTTATTCCCACAAAAAACTCTTTTATTGCTGTATGTTCATGTCAGATGGGATGGTGTCCTTTTCAAATATAAGGAATTTAAAAAAAAATTTTGACAAAAAAGAAATACACCGCAGTACTAAGAAATCCTCAACATTTAAATGAAAATAAATTAAAAAGTCATTTTGAATTCACAATGAATATATTCAGTAATCAAAGGAAGATTTAAAAAAAAAAAAACAATCGTTGTAAACGCATGTGGAAATATCAAGTAACAAATGATGCATGAATACATCTGATTTTAGTTTAATCCTGAAGCCAGTCTTCTTTAGCCCAGTCAGGCATTTGGGTGGAGTATTCAAAGTCAGGTCCTTTGTAGCGTAATGCATGTAGGTACATAATCAAATCCTTCTCCATTGGGTCAGGTCGCACAATTTTACACTCGCCACATAAATTATCTCTGACAAAAGCATTTGATTTTGCAGTTCTGGAGGCTTCATCTGATACTGAATCCTTTTCTTTATGAGCGCCATTCATCTCCCCCTCAATCTCAGCAGCAGATGTGCTCTTGTGAGGTTCTTGACTACCTTCTGCCTTCACTTCCTCCTGAGTCAATTTACAGGAATTGTCATCACACGCAACACCACTCGACTCAGGTGTAGTTATTTGGTCATTGTGTTCTTGAGCACCATCACTACACTCTTTCTTCGGCTCTTGCTTTCCTGAGACCTCTTCTTCAGGCAAATCCAACAAGTGCAGACTCTCCTTTGAACGATGCTCTTCTATAAGAGCTTCTAATAGCTCTTCATCACTTATACCCACTAGCCCTCCTTTGGCTCTGTTTGGACCCCATGCAGAAGACCCATAGATGGGATCATTGAGGATTGGAAAGCCAAGGAACTGAAGATGAACACGAATCTGGTGCGTACGTCCTGTGAGAGGCAGACAGCGGACTACACTAGAGCGCCCGTTATAGCTTAGTCTCTGGAAAACTGTACGGGATTCTTTGCCTTTGGGATGCACCCTACAGAGGCCCACGCGGAAGGACACTACCAGGATGGGTTCCTCACACACCACCTCACCCTCTGGAAACTGCCCTTCCACACGACACACATACTCCTTCTCTAACTGTGAGAAAAAGAAAAGTACAGTTAAAATTGGCATAAAATGAAAATTCACCTTATCTATTTTCTAAATACATGTTATAGACCTTTGTCTGACAATTCCAGACTTTTAGAGATTGCATGCACTGTGTAATTTCTAGCAAGTATTTTAGTATGGAGACCTCCACATGACATGCAGGGGGAAAAAAGGTTAAATAAATTAATAAAATATGGCCATAAATTATGTTGTGGGAGCAGATTATTAATTTGTGGCCACAATATTCAATTTTTCTTCCATTTATTTCATTCACATTTAAAAATGTAGTGAAATGTAACATCAAAATAATACATTAATAATTCACTTTTCAAACAGACAAATATATATATATATACACAAATAAAACTTGAATTCATGTTAAGAATGTTATTTAATTGGAACAAAACATTAATAACTGATATTTAAATGCAAGTTTTAAAGGGGTCATCTGATGCGATTTCAATTTTTTCTTTCTCTTTGGAGTGTTACAAGCTCTTGGTGTATAAAGAAGATCTGTAAAGTTGCAAAGACTAAAGTCTCAAAAACGGGGCATAGAGGAGAAACAATAATGTACAGTATGTGGAAAATAATGTGTTTTTTGAACCTTAAACCGAATAAACACATTGCATTACACCAAATACACAAAATAATGTTCTTTTTAGCAACGTCATACGACCCCTTTAAAAAAATTAGGAGAAAAGCATTGTGTAATTGCTTTTCTTAACCCATTTTCCAACTGATTTTCTTTATCCTTTTGCCAAATGCTTTTCTATCCATTTTTTCAGTTAAGTTAAAAAAATGTGTAGTTTATGTGGGAACAAGTTTAAGACATGTCTCTTTGATGCACAGGCAAATGTTTTTTGAAAATTTTAGCCCAAAGTCAAAGTTTACATATGTAATATTTATTTAAACTAAATAAAGATATCAACGACCATATAAAACAGATGTGTCTGCAAGGTTACATTTGTGTAAGCATAACTGTATTATGAGAAGCATATGTATTTCAAATATTGCAACCTTTCTCCACACATTATACTAGCAGTCATGCCTTGTTTTATGGAGGATGTGTCGTAAAATTCAGTATAAAGTTGGTTGGTTGCTTCCATGTGTGAACTGTCCAATGGCATGTTTTTACTTGATTTTCCAAAAAATAAAAAAGCAATTTTAAATGCTTTATAAAAGTGCAATTTAAATTGTTGCAATTATTACACTTAACATATTTAAACAAATTAAATAAACTTAATTTAATGTCTGTTTATTTGTTAATTTGAAAAGTGATACATTTACATTTCTATTTTTTATTATTAAATGAATAAGTGATTTTTTCCATTTTATTTTTAAAGCGACATACTCCGTTCTCCATAAGTCTGTGGGTCAGCGTACCCCTTACACTACCACTGTAAGCAGATTTCAACAACTGCAAACTGTGACTGACAGAATGCAGAATTTTTAAGATTGTACACCAAATGTGTCATTCATAAAGTTTGTCTTACCTGTCTCTCACGAACCATGGCATCCAGCTTTTTGGAGACCTCGAGTGTACGAGCAAACAGCAGCACACCTGAGGTGAGGCGATCCAGCCTATGTACTGTGTGGAGGCCACTAAGGCCTTTCTCCTTTCCCAGAATGAAAATGACAGTATTGTGACGGTAGCGGCCACAGGGATGCACAGGAAGTGAGGCGGGTTTATCCACCACCACCACTTCACCATCATCCACCAGAACCTCCAAGGGCCTCCCATTTACAGGGGGCTCATGACGATGCACTGTGTTCCTCATAAAGTCATTGTTCTAGACGAGCAAAAGACAAGTAAACAAACCAGCACACATAAACTGACAGTCAATGAGTGTTGTCACGTGATGTTTTACCTTTAATATTATATTCAGGTCATCCACTGGCGTGTCATTCAATTTAATACGCCCTTCTTTGACTGCCTTGTTGTAGTAATCCAGAGACTCCGCCCGGAATTCACTCTTAAAAACCTCTAGTAGTGTTTTACCAATCCAGCGTCCCTTACAGTAAGTTGTAAAATCAAAATAATAAGGATACACTTTGCGAAGACCGCCTTCAAAATAGTAGGAGGTTTCCGCAAAATGTTCTTGACTGAAACTCACACCCGGGTTGCGTTTCTGTGGAGGAGGCACGTACCGCTCTCCGGGACGCAGCTGTTTCCCGCACTTCTTCTGCTTCTTGCGGTTGCCTTGTTTCGCTGCCTCATCTGTCTCCTCGTTTTTACGTTTACCGCGGTTTGTTCTAACAGTGCTGTCCGTATTACAGCTGTCTTCTTCAACTGTGGCATCTTTAGTCTCCATGGCGTGCGCTGCAGTGTAGGGCTGTTGTTTTGAGAAGTTCGAGGTTATAAAGGACACTTGCGCTGTCCGTAGCGTTCCCAGAGTTTTAACACTCACGTTTGTGTCTCGATACAAGTGTCTCAGAAAATGATTGTTTTCTCTTTTTCCAACGCAAAGTAACGCATTTAAACCTGCTACCTTCCCCTTCACACACGCGAACCATGCCATCCAGCGGCTCAGTGACAGAATTGTTTCCGTCTTGGGTTGATGACATCATATAACGTCATGTGTTTACGAATTATTTGTGGTTTAAAGTTTTGTATCTACTTTTATTCTACACACTTTCGTCGGCCTAATTAAGTGTATTACAGAAGTATTTGTATAATTTTTTGTTTCTTCTCTTTTTTCTCTGTTTTCTTTCCTTTTTTTGTGTAACCTGATACATTTTTGAGTTATTTTCATGTGCACATTTGCTGAACACTGAACACATGTAAATCAATAATAGCTATTGTTGAACTCATTTAATCTTTACACAAGTGAATTAATTTTTTACCTTTTTTTCCACAAAAAGGTCATATTTTTTCCTGACACTGGCCATTAATCTCATACCTCTTCACAAGTTATATGTGCATTTATTTAAATTTTTTTCTACTTCTTTTAATGCATTTCTATGTATTTATATATATTTCATATTTCTTGGCAAGGATAAAAAAAATGTATAGTTTAAGGTAGTTCATAAATCCGACATCATAGTATACTGAGCTTTATTAATTTGATTAAAAAAAACACACCGCAAGGCCTTATATTATGTTTACATTTGTGTACACAATTAACATATGATTCTACATTTAATGTGTAGATTAATATACATTTTTTCAGATTAATTAAAATCAAACTTAAATTACACAGTTGATTAGACAACAGCAACACTTCAACTCAAATTCTGACTCCATGCACAGACTACAAAAAAGAGAATACGTTTTTTAACTCATTTTTTTATTTCATTAGCTAAAAGTATTTTTGTTTCCCATTTATTTAAGCCTTGGCGTATAACTTAGTAGTGAGACATTGAAATGATTCATAGCACGGTAGCAGTTACATTTCCACATATAACTGTACTCTATTTCGATTGCTTCTTGCTATATAGTATGTTAAAACTGAACACATGGCCACTTATGAAGCTACTGAGATCACAAGTCTTACATATGGAAGTTCTTGCTCCCTCAGTTTAAGTATGTGAAGAGACACCTCCTCAGAAATTACAGCATTCGTTTCAGTCCTCTAGCAGTCGCTGCATTTGAACTTCAGTTTTAAGTCAAGAATCTGAATGATCGAGATGAGTGTGTTGCTAGGCAGCAGGTGGAGATGGGATGGGAGGCGTTCCCTCAGCCCTAAGGGCTTTCTGAACCACAGCACCAGCGCCATCTCCTGCAGGGGAAACCATACTGCAATCAGAGCTCATCACTGGGAAGAGAAACAAATCAACAGTCACACAGTTGTGATGAGCTCAAGTGCAATAGAAATCACTCTATTCTGCTTTATCTCATAAGGACTGGATGCATACCCTGGCCACTGGCGGTGTTTGTCTGTCAGTGGGACGTAAACCACACCCATCAGCGCTTTCCTGAGGAAAGTGCCATCGCTCTGACGGTCATACTGTTCCAGAACTTGGCTTTCACCCTCTGGGCCCACAGGCAAAACAAGTCTCCCACCTGGTTTCAACTGTTCCAGGAGCTGTTGATGCATATGTTTAAATAAGACTACTGCAGGCTATGTGAGCAACAATTAAGTCTTATTCATTATGTGCATACAGCTTTAGGGAGTGTAGGAGCTGCTGCTCCAATGTGAATGGCATCATAGGGGGCTTCATCAGGATAACCCAACCGTCCATCACCCACTGCAAGGGAGAAAAAATAACATTTCACAAAAACAAGTTGTCATAAACAGGTCAGATGAGAATGTTTGTGCTTCATTGTACAAGAAAAAAACACAATAATTATTTTAACAAATTATTTGAATCACTCACCCACTAATTTAATTCGTCCAAAGGCAAGCAATTCTGGATCGTCCGCCTGGACATTTTTCACAGAGGCTTGAACCAGCTCATCTATGTGGTCAATTCCCACTACTTTTCCAGAGGGCCCTACCTGTAGAATAAACATAGCAAAATATATACAACAGGAATCAGTATAATTAAATTAAATAATTATGTAAAATAATTTAAGAATCCAAAAAATGTGATGACAGATGTTTAGATTTTACTGTATATAATTTTAACTTTATTTTTAGATTTGTGTCTTCTTGTTTATTTTGTAAAATTTGAATTATCGTTCACGTTGGTGTAGAATGTGTTTTTTCAATAAGTTTATTATGCTCATTCTCATAATGAATTTATTTGATCAAAAATACAGAAAAAAAAATAATTTTGTGAAATATTATTGCAATTTAAAATAACAGTTTTCTATTTTAATATACTTTAAAATATAATTTATTCCTGTGAAGCAAAGCTGAATTTTTTCAGCATCATTACTCCAGTCTTCAGTGTCACATGATCCCTCAGAAATCATTCTAATATGCTGATTTATAATCAATGCTGGAAACAGCTGTGCTGCTTAATTGTTTTGGGACCTGTGATACTTTTTTCAGGATTCTTTGATAAATAAAAAGTTAAAAAGAAGCTAAAAAAAGAACAGTGCTTATTCAAAAAAAAAAAAAAAAATTATATATACATATATGTATACTGTATATACACATTTAAACAAAAAAATATATTAAAAACATGCATGAAATGCTGAAAAAACACAGCACTCACCATTCTGGCAAAGCATGCAGTGAGATATCCACTTCCTGAACCCACATCCAAGGCTGAAGCTCCTTCTGTTAACTTGTCACTGAGGACCTCAAGAGCATGTGCATGCTACACAACAAATCATTCATTATAGCATATTAAATATAACAGTAGCATCTATTTCAGAGGTGTTTGCCTGACCTACCATATGAGGGGCACTGATTGTAGCCTTGTATCCTTTGTAGAAAATACACACACACACACACACACACACACAATGTGAGTGAAAAATAGCTGGTTTCATTGTTGTTGTTTTTTTCAGTTTGCTTCATATATTCAAACCAATATGCCTGCTGATGTATGAAATTCACCTATGGACTGGGGAGAGTCAGCATAAGGGTGGTCTCTGGAATAAATCCCTCTATCAGTGGCAAGCATGGCATTAAACACTCTGTCACTGCGGATAACTCCATGATCTGTCACAGAATGACAACATTAAACTCTTTACTACTGAATCTATGTCCATTAAATGACATTTGTGTATTGAGATGTACAATAACATGTAAGTATTGTTTTTGTATCACTATCTATCTACTAACCTCTTAAGCGGGTGATGAGTTCTATATGTGTTTTGCCACTAGAGATCCATGCCATGGTTCTGGAGAGCAGCAAACCCATAGGGACCGCTACTGCTGCCAGTCTGAGCACTGTCTGCATTGCCTAACAAGCTGAGCCTGTAACAAATGATGTTTGGATTTCAACAACTGCCAAGTTAGGACAGTCTGTAAACTCAATCTGACATACACCTGTCCTGAGTCTTACCCCGCTGAAAAATAACCAACTTAAACCACTTTTACTTTGTCAAGCTGGTCTTCAAAGTCCCTAAAACCCCCTAAAATCCAGCTAACTCAGCAGCCTTACCAAGCTGGGAGACTAACTAAAAGCAGCAAACCTAAACTAATTTAAGATGTTTTTTCCCCCAAAAGGGTAAATTGTTGTAAAAAAATTACATACATTTAATTTTGTGTAAACTAAACAAAACCAAAGAAGTAATTGAATTTGTCATGCATGCAACAGTGTGTTTGTTCGTTTTAATATCTCTGGATCTACCTGTCTTTGGATGTCAGACCACTGATGCATCCAACATGCGTTCTTGATTCAGGTCAACAAACGTGAGAATCGGACCTAACCTAAATTTTACACGTCGAACACCAAATAGACAGTGAAATAACAAAATATTATTATATGCGCAACAAACTGGGTTTTAAAGATGTTGTACGTAGTTTTTTTTAACGCACAACCATAAATATCCCTGAGCAATAAAAAGAACAACAACATGCAGCGTCGCGTGTACAAAATGGTAACAGACTAAATGGGTGTATATGAATTACAAGTACGTAACTGTCAAGACAGAACAAAAACCTTTAATCGTGAATTTCGACCCGACGTCAACGTGCTGAAGAAGTAAACGGAAGTAGCATTTCCAAACACATCTCGACGACCAATCACAATCACGGAATTATTGACGGACATGTGTAACGGCCAATCAAATTCGGTGGGTAATCCCTGCCGGTTGCGTGCGTCTCAGCAGCAGTGAAGGAAAAGCAAGAGAGAAGGATGGGTTTTACATGCTAATACTAGTATCCCCCCCCCCCCATT
>NW_015656153.1:446396-466703 GCF_001515625.1 Sinocyclocheilus rhinocerous | reverse complement strand
CTCCCTGCCGGTTACTTGCTTCTCAGCAGCAGTGAAGGCAAAACAAGAGAGAAGGATGGGTTTTAAATGCTAATGCTTGTATTTCCCCCCTTTTTAATATATCCTTTTAGGTCTGAGGTGTATTGAGAACATTGTACTTTAAGGTAAGCACTATGTTAAGTTTATGACTGATAATTTTCTACTGCTCCATTATATGGGTTTGCTTGAGACCTAGTAATGTCAGCAATCATTAAGACTTGTGATACCGTCTTATGTAAACAAGGAGTAATGGATCGCTGTTAAAACGTAGCTTTTTTTCCTTTATAGAAACTTGACAGGCCTGACTTTTCATTATTAAACCATGAATGTTGATATCCCATCATGTGTTTACAACACACGCATGTGATTCTTCATTAAAATGAATGCTTTAATTACTAGAAGCGTGATGATTGACGACTTCGAAAGCCATGCGGTCCGATCTACTGGAGATCTGTGGTCTGAGGTCTGCTCCAGTCTGCCTGAGCCTCAGGAACAGGATGGTGGACAGTTTACAGACTCATTTGAGCCTTCCTCTCCAGGAAACCCTCAGACCAACTCTCCCAGAGCTTCTTTCTGCCCCTGGGAACCAATGGCTGACTCTGAGGTTTACATTGCCAGTTTAGGTACAGGAAATTATATTTGATAAGCATGTTATTTAATACGGCTCATTGATTTGGTTTCTAAGAGCTTGTTTTGTTGCTACAGAAAATCGATTGAAGAGGATCAAGGGACAATCGAATGAAGTAACATCAAGGGAAATGCTCCGTTCCTTGTCCCAGGCTAAAAAGGAATGCTGGGATAGATTCCTTCATGATGCCCAAACTTCCGAATTGTTCCAGGAAGGGAACTTTGATCAGAGGTAAGAATGAGATCTGTTGCTCTCAGGGATCTTAACTATTCAGTCTCACTTATGTCTGCAAATGGGATAATTGTCTACACATATTATAAAATATTTAATAAATATTGTTCTTTTTAACTTTCTATTCATCGAAGAATCCTGATTAAATGTATCCATAAAATATTAAGGAGCACACTGATGATGATGATGATGATGATAATAAGAAATGGTTTCAACATTGATGATGATAATAAGAAATGTTTCTTGAGCAGCAAATCAGTATATAAGAATTCTATATAAGATTTCTAAATGATCATGTGACACTGAAGACTGGAATAATGATGCGCTTTGCCATCATGGGAATAAATTCCATTTTAAAATGTATTCAAATAAAAAACACTTATTTTAAATTATAATATTTCACAATATTACTGTATTTTTGATCAAATAAATGGAGCCTTAAGCATAAGAGAAGTCTTTCATATATATATATATATATATATATATATATCAATCTTATGGGCCCCAAACTTTTGTATGATAGTATATAACATTAATGAATGTAACAGTGTCTTTCATTGAGAAAATAAAATAAATAAGGTCATTAATGGAATAATTTTGTGATGTTGGCTCTTATCTTTGCATTTTTATACTTTTTAGGAGCATTCTACCCACACTGGAATGGTCTACTTTAGATTACACAATAACGTGTCAGGGGAAGGTCAGGACTCTAAAATACTTAATTTATTCTGCTTGAACCACGCTGTTGTTGACTTACTCTTGGGATTGTGTCTGTGACCAATCATCACCCGTAGCAAGTGTGCAAAATATGCTTGCAGCTGCTTAGCCAGATAAGAAGCCCACCCTAGTGGGAGTAGCGAATGGTAATGATACCATACCAGCTTGTAGATGGTCCTGAGGTCCTCTGAAGTTGCAATATTTTAATTAGAATATTAAGACTTTTTTTCAATAATGACCATGATTAGGCTATTATTCAGATCTCTAGGTAATTTGAAAAGATTCATTTTCTCTGTGCTGATGATTTAAAAAAAAAAAGCCATTTATTTCTGTGGTTAAATGAATTTAATCAGCTCTTTGATTTGTGTGTAATTATTCGGTCTTGTCTATCCTGCAGTGCTTTGGAGCAGTTCAAGCGCTGGCTGTCTCCTGAAAGGGTGGCCATCAACGCAGAAGAGCTGGAGTACCTTCTCTTGCCCACACAGAACAGTGAGGCTCCTGCCAGCTCAACCCAAACTGACAAGCTATGTGAGGGGGAAGAGTGCCCGAGCCCAGAGAAATAACCATATCACAGCAATAACTGACCAGCAGTGTTAGGGGAATTAAGAGAATATGAGGTCTTGTTGTGGAGTATTACGATCCATTTAATGGGATCATTTGATTCAGATTTCTATTAAGGTGTCTTTGGTTGTGCATGTCTCTCAATCTGGTTTCAACTCAAGATTCATTATTGTATCCTCATATTTGTAGGACTGAAAGAAATGCATGTGTGGATTAAAAAATAAAATCTTTTAAATTTTACTTGCCACGTAACATGCTCTGCAAAAGCAGAAGTTGATTTGTTGAGAGAAGTACAAGCACGAAAACTTGACTACATTTTATCATGTAACATTCCACATATGTTATCAAATGAATTTCATTATTTACTATTGAATTTAAATGGTATTTTTTTTGTTATTTACTCATTTCCTGTAGTATTGTTTATACACTAATCCAAACATACACAAACATTACATTTATAAATGCATTATTTCATGTATATTTGTATGAATTGAAAATCTGTCATTCGTCCCCTGAATTCAAATGTGTAGGTCAGTGGACTGGATGGCCACTAAATTAAACATTAGTAGAGAATGTTAGGTGTAATATGCCTATTGTCGCTAAACATGTTAGTAATTGTACACTTTATTCTGAAAGGATAATAAAAACTATGAAGGAGCCATAATGAGTTTCTTGTGTGACCTTTGTAGTGATGCATGCTGATATTTTTGCCCAGCAGTAACCAATAGATGTCACTATTGTTGAATATGGATGAGGCAGCACTGCAGGGCGTTCCTGTCATTATACTGTTCAAGCATCATTGCTTTGTTCCACAGTTGGTCAAATTTTTTTTAAATTATTTATCATATCTGATTCGTATTATGCATGTAAAATTGTTAATTTTTATTGCATGAGTGCTTTATTTACTTTGACATTTTATTATTCAAATTTGTTTTCTGCTTTTCCTCCTCAACATCATAAGTTGTTGTGTGCACAATATATTGATCAAGCTCAGTAGTTTATGTTGCCGTGTACAGCCCATTATCGAACCAAGAGAGAGAAAAAAACAGGTTAACGTCTAGTTTAGGTAACTCGTTAATTTATGTATTCTTACTTTACTAATACAAAGAATATTTAAATAATACGAAACTATGGCTAATTAAAAAAGCATGTTGGACATTATAAGAGCGTTTGTCTGTAGTTGCAAGTTTTTATTTTATTTTAAATTGTACTTTATTGAATTAATGCCTAGTTAAATATATATTTTTTCTTATTTTATTGAATTCAATTAGTTTTATTTATTTGATTACATTTATTCATTTAGCCGATGGAAAGGTCTATGAAATCATGTTGGTACAATGCAATAGTTTTTCTAGCATTCTATAAGAAGGCTGGTCGTTACTGAAGGTTCCTCACACTTGTGCGCATTGACGTGTAGAGAGGGACCTCTCCAGTCATCTGCGCGTGCTTGGCGGCGATCTTCGCGCTCAATGTACACCAGTTGGGATCGTTTTGAGGAGGACATTTACATGTGTTGTATTTAATAAAGGCAACGTAGAGATTTAGTCAGTCTGTGAAGAAGTCTTACCTGTATCCTTAAACTAAGTGTTCTTGGATCATGCAGCATCCACTGAAGAAGTGATCAAAAGGACAAAGGTGGGCAAAATGTTTTAGCTTAAACTGAAATAATGCTGTGTGTGTGTGTTGAAAAATGTTTAAATTGTCACGCTAATTTAATTGCACAGAGCGATATTAAATACACAATGATATAAGGAATTTTTAGGTGCAGAAAATTAATTATCAGAATCAGTAGGTGTCTCTATATCTAAACATACACAGACTTACAGTCGTATCTTTATTGTAAAAATATTTAACTCGGAAACGTGCATTTAATGGATATTATATTTAATAATTGCTATTCAATCATCAATTTCATACGTCGAAAAGAGTTTTTCGTCCTCTAAACTCATTTATCATCAGAAGAAAGTAAGTCAGGTTTAGCTCTCATTACAGTATTGGATTGAATCTGTCTTTTAGGTTTGTGGGGACTGGCTCCCCCATTACAACGGTTAAATTACCTCTCTAGTGCTGAGGAGAGAAGGATCTGAGTAAGGTAACTGCTGTCTTCTTCATTTAGATTTGAGCTGTGCTGCTGTTCACACAGTCTGCTGGGAAGCAGCGGCAATATGTTCAGAACAGATCTATTTGACAGAAAGCAACATGCAGGACTTTCTGTCTCACAATGTTCTCTGCATGTTCAAAGTGGACATAACTGTTCATTAATAATGGAGATCCACTTAGACTGGCAATATGAATGCATTAGGTGAACTAATCAACACAGGCCATTTCTCTTTTTGTCCTTTGTGTTTGTTTATTCAGATGCTTCATTAGAAATGTCCACAGATTATATGATTTTATATTAACATTCCCAGTATGGGGCATGTTGTCACAACTGAAACTGACATTAAATCACGTTAATGGCTTTCCATGCATTTCATTTATTAAATTTGCTGAAAATAAATAAACGGTTTCAACAGCAGATTCTTTTTTTTCTTCTTCTTTTTTTTATTCCATTCATCCTTTACAGTAAAAACATGTAAGTCTGAGCAGCTAACATCTTGTAAGGGTCCTCTAACAGATAGAAGCCCAAATGTCTTCTGAAGTTGTTCAGTCTTAACCAATTTCAAAGAGACTTCTTGTTCACAAGTGCGTACAAGTGGCTGTTCATGGAATGTTATCTCGGAGATAAAAGCGGTTGCTCGGTACACCTAATGCACTGTAGCTTTCAGAAAGTGAAGTAAGAAATAAGCGTTTTGCTATCGCAATTTGCTATTGAGTGGAATCTTGCAATTATCATACTGAAGTCAAAAATAATAACGTACAGTGCTGACTAGGAATCATTTCAAGATGCTATTTGTACATCACTTATGTGAGGAGAACACATTTGCTATGTTTTCTGGTACGCACACTGCAGTCTGTTTATTTAATCAGTTTGTATGGAAGGTGTATATTACTGCCACAAGTCTTTCCTTTATATTGTAGATTAGGAATGGCCTTTCTGTTCTACAGGCATAGAGTACATGACCTCTCTACTTTAAATCACACACAAATAATCCAAGTGGACATCCAATCCGGGCCGGTTTAGTGTAGTGAACTGTGCTGATATCCCAAACCGCATTTAGATCCAAGGAATTACTGAATTTGTTTCAGGGGTAAATGTTCCAGCAATACAGTTCATTTATTGTAATTTACTTTTGCTAAAGCAGTAGCTCGTAATCGGCTGGTTGTGACCCAAAAAATGGGTTGCAGGTCTGTTCTGACAAAACTACATAGGGTTAAAGAAAATATGTATTTAATGTAGACCCAGACTACATGAAATACAAGTTTTCATACAAGAGGATAAACATGGTTAGTGCTGACCACAGTGTGTATGGTGTAGTACAGTGATCCTCAAATCTGGCTCGCGAGATCCACTTTCCTGCAGAGTTTAGCTCTACCCTAATCAAAAGGGCCTTTCGCACCGCAGGAACCTTTTCATAGTACCAGAACTAATTGTGGAACTACGCACTTTTTGGCGTTTTCGCACCGCCGTAACTGGGAGCGATTTTAGTACCGGACTGCCTTTTTCGAGAACCAAATTAGCTCCTACTCCGGAGCAGGGTCTAACCAGCACAACTGGTACTAATCGTGACGTAAGTACACACCTGAGTTTGCTAATCAATGTCTTCAGGATCATTAGAAAATCACAGCTAGGTTTGTTTGATTATAGGGTTGGAGCTAAACTCTGCTGGAAAGTGGATCTCGCGAGCCAGATTTTAGGATCACTGGTGTAGTATATTATTAGCTGTCAAAACCACAAAACCATTGAAATTCAATACATTTAAAATACAAAATAGTTACATTTCCTGTTTACTCCTATTAATATTACCAGTATACAAATTTGTGTATACAAACAATATACAAAATTATTAATATTCATAATTATTTTAATGAATATTATTCATGTCAGGTTAATTGTTGTATATTTTTTTGCTTAGGTTAGTCATGGTAATATTAATGCTTTTACATGTTTTCCATGTTTTTGAAAGAAGTCTGTTATGCTCACCAAAACTGGACTTGCTCAAAAATACAGTAAAAACAGTAATACTGTGAAAAACTATAATTAAAAATAACGGCATTCTATTTGAATATATTTCAAAATGGAATTTATTCCTTTAAAGTCTTCAGTGTCACATGATCCTTCAGAAATCATTCTAATATGCTGATTTGGTGCTCAAAAACATCAGTGTTGATAATAAGTCATTCATGTTGTGATACATTTTTTTCAGGATTCTTTGATGAAAGGAAAGCAGCATTTTCTCTGAACGTCTTCACATGTAACTGAAATCAGCATTTATTCGAAATCTTTTGTAACATTAAACATGTATTTAGTGTCACTTTTGATCAATTTAGTGTATCCTTGCTGAATAAAACTATTTCTTAAAAAATCTTACCCAAAGCTTTTGAACAGTAAAATATACATATAGTTTCTATTTACAGTTCATTTACATTGTCTTCTATTTACATGTCACTTTTTTCAAACAGGTGTCAGTTTGTTGTCATCATACCATGGCAGACATGGACTATCTCCATAACGAATCGTGGACAAACATGACTTTAGATGCATCTGCCTCATCGTTCAGTGGACTGCAGCTCCTGATGGACCTGAAGCCACTCTTCATCCCTCTGTATGCCATGCTCGTCCTGGTAGCGTGCTCTGGAAATCTCCTCCTCCTCATCCTCATCGGACTGAACAAGAAACTTCACAGCACTACAAACTTCCTCATCGGAAACCTGGCCCTGGTTGACCTGGTTATGTGCCTGTTCTGCGTTCCCCTGACTGCGTTTTACGCCTTTGATGAGCGCGGTTGGGTTTTTGGCCAGTTCATGTGTCATTTTGTCACCCTGATGCAGACTGCGACTGTATTTGCGGCAGTTCTTTCATTAACCGCCATTGCGGTGGACCGATACGTGGTGGTCGCATACCCGATTCGCCGTCGCGGAGGTCGATCCTTCTGCGCGTGGTTGGTGGTCAGCATATGGCTCTGTGCGTTAGCAATGTCCACCCCAACCGCTCTGCACACGGTCTACCTGGATCTGAGCGCAACAGGACATGAAATGGTGGTTTGTGAGGAGTTCTGGCAGGGGCAGGAGCTCAATCGTCTAATATATTCATGTTTCTTCTTGCTCCTTTCTTATTTTGTTCCTCTAGCAGCAGTTTCCATATCCTACTGTGCAATCTCCTGCCACCTGCAACACCGAGCTACGCCTCGGCTCATGGCTGCTACACCTTCCAACCAGGAAAAGTGGGGGCGCAAGAGGCGCAAGACGTTTCAACTCCTACTGGTGTCTGTTCTGTCATTCGCGTTCTCCTGGCTTCCCTTGCAGGTGGTCAACCTCATACGCGACCTGGACACAGACTTCGCCATCCTGAGCAAGAATCACGTCAATGTGATCCAGGTGTCGTGCCACTTGTTAGCCATGAGCTCGGCTTGCTACAACCCCTTCATCTATGCTTCTCTGCACAACAAGTTTCTGTCATATTTATGCCAGAACATATTTCAAAGAAGAAAACCTCATCGTACTCAGAGCAGCCTCACAACCTCCAGCCGAATACTTCGCTTTAATACTTCTAGTACTCTAGCTGACATTCCCATGGCTATTAGCAAGATTTCACAAGACTGAATCTTCTCTCCAACACACAAATGTTGCTTATTTAGGTTCTAGAACTGTACAGATAAATACTGTACCATGATCAAAACTGATTCCTTAAACCAATGACTCTGTTGTTAAAGGGATAGTTCACCCAAAAATGAAAATTCTGTCATTAATTACTCACCCTCATGTTGTTCCGAACCTGTAAGACTTTTGTTCATCTTCAGAACACAAATTAAGATATTTTTGATGAAATCTGAGAGCTCTCTGACCCTCCGTAGACAGCAATGCAACTGAAATGTTCCCTAGGTCCAGAAATGTAGCAAAGACATCGGTAAAATAGTCCATGTGACATCAGTTACCGTCGTCCGCCATTTTGGAGAGTACCCCAGAACGTAATCAGAGTTGTTTACGTTCAGCATGCGCGCGCTGTCTACTGAACATAACCAATGCTGATTACGTTGATTACATTCTGGGGTACTCTCCAAAATGGCGGAAGACAGTAACTCGGGAAGAAGAATTGTTGAATAAATTATGTTATTATTGTTCTCTTTGCGCACAAAAAGTATTCTCGTAGCTTCGTAAAATTACGGTTGAACCACTGATGTCACATGGACTATTTTAACGATGTCCTTGCTACGTTTCTGGACGGAGGGTCAGAGAGCTCTCAGATTTCATAAAAAATATCTTACTTTGTGTTCCGAAGATGAACAAAAGTCTTACATTTTTGGGTGAACTTACCCTTTAAAGCTGTATGTACGTCATTGATTCCTGAGG
This sequence comes from Sinocyclocheilus rhinocerous, assembly GCF_001515625.1. Taxonomy (NCBI): domain Eukaryota; kingdom Metazoa; phylum Chordata; class Actinopteri; order Cypriniformes; family Cyprinidae; genus Sinocyclocheilus; species Sinocyclocheilus rhinocerous. Next base: position 458,098 of record NW_015656153.1, on the reverse strand, counting down.
AAAATGTTAAACATTTGTATCAAGTATTTCTGGTCAAATTGTTCAGATGTTATTAGCAAAAAGGTAATTTTTTCATATGTCTTGACCAGTAGGTGGTGCTGTGTCAAAACTACTCATGTACCCTCAGGTCATGCTTGTGTTGATATGTACCAAGTTTAGTCTGAATACGTCCATTTTGGCATGCTCTTTGTCAAATTCGTTTGTGTGTCATTCGAGAAAGGTTTTATTAATCAATTTGAATTCCCTAAGTTTTGTCGGCATGGTTTGATGTTGATAATTGATTTCTGTGAAAATAAAGCATGTTTGAAAATGTTTAAAAATTATTTTCAGTCACACTTTATTTTAAGGTCCAATTCTCACCACTATTAACTATGGCTTTTGCCTCAATAAACTCCTAATTTGCTGCTTATTAATAGTTTGTAAAGTAGTTGTTAAGTTTAGGTATGGGGTATTAAGGGATCTAAAAATATGGTCATGCAGAATAAGGCATTAATATGTTCTTTATAAATACTAAAAACAGGCAATATGCTAGTAATATGCATGCTAATTAACATCTAGTTAATAGTGAGAATTGGTACTTAAAATAAAGGGCTACCTTCTTTTCGTACTGTGTGTCAAAATGATGTTACATGTAAAATGATCGTGCAAGGATTTATTGCTCTGAATACACACAGGTGGTATAAATGAAAAAAGAAAAAGCTACTGTTCACTCATTGTGTTAATGCATTCATTTTGTAGCATTGCAAGGTAATGTATTATTAATTATGTATGTCCATCTGCTTGATGTTAAGTACTGCACTCAAGTGTCCATTAGAGGTTTACTTAAAACAAAAAAATACAATACAATGTAATACATCACATAATAAATTCATCACAATAAAGGTATAGCAAGCACAGCATGAATTCTGAGTATATTCTTTGAGAATACTCCGTTTAAACATTAAATATACAACACTGGTTACATTTTTCAATGAGGCTCCTTTTGCTAACATTTATTTTTTATATTAGTTCACATGAACTAACTTGATAATACTCCTAAAGCATTTATTAATCTTAGTTAATGATCATTTCAACATTTATTAATACATTATTAAAATCAAAAGTTGTATCTGCTACTATTATTTAATGGACCTAAACTATCATGAACTAACAATGAACAATGTATTAACAATAACAAAGAATATTAAATGTATTGTTCATTGTTAATTCATGTTAGTTAATGCATGAATTAACGTCAACTAATGGGACGTTTTTGTAAAGTCTTGCCAAAATATTTTATCTAAAATATTTGAATGATGAAAGGCAAGTTGTCGGGGTAACACTTTACAATAAGGTGTCATTTGTTAACATTAGATAATGTATTAATGAACATGAACTAACAATGAACAATGCATTTATTACAATATTTATTAATCTTTGTTAATGTTAGTTAATAAAAATACAGTTGTTCATGGTTTGTTCATGTTAGTTCACACTGCATTAACTAATGTTAACAAACACATTTTTTTATTTTAATGCTTTATTAAATGCTGAAATTAACATTAACTAATATTAATAAATGCTGTAGAAGTATTGTTCATTCTTAGTTAATGTTAACTAAAGTAGTTAACTAATGTTAACTAATGAACCTTATTGTAAAGTGTTACCGTCGTCGGTCTGTGTATTAGTAGTGAGGGATTTTTCAGTGATTATTTCTGCAGGTTATATGAATTCATTGTGAAACGTGACTTTATGAGTTACTGGCTCGTCCATTGAACAGTTTGATTTTTACAGATCTTTGAATCATTTATAAAACTATTTCATTTAAATACATTGATGCTGCATTAAAAAAACTAAACACCACTGTGTTGCTTGGAAGGCACTGTGGTGTATTTCTTTGGAACTACTTGCTTGGCAAAGAAAAAAAAATTACAATATACTTGTCAATATTGCAAAAATATTGCCTAAAATGTAAGCTTACTCAAAATTACATTTTTGTTTATTGAACTGCAGTATAAAATGGCTACATAAAACTGGCAATTGAACTTTTTTCCCAGAATATCATTAGGCTGTGCGCTTGCTTGTGTGATATTGCATTAAATATATTTAAAAATTATTTAAAATATTTATATAGATTTTTAAAATAGAAAACGTCTTCATATAATTCATCGAAATTAAGCAAATGAATCTATGCAATACATTTTTTATGCATATGGATGGTCCTATGCTTTGGTTCAGCAGATGGTAAATGAGCCAAATGCAAATTACCCAATAAACGTCCTGCATTTAAAATGATCATGGTGCAAAAATTTAAAAGCACAAATCATACACCATACTCAAATCATGACCTCACATAAACCATATACCCATTTAGATTACAGTAATTTCTAATTAATGCAATTAAACTTGTTAAACTTTAAACAAAATCTAGTGAATAAATTTAATACTGTAATTCACCTTAGATTTATTAAGCATGGAATTGTATAAGGAGTCTAGTGAATATGAGTGTGGTTTGTGCTTTGTACACCGCACAGTATTTAGACATTATTGCTCACCATCTTCAAAGGAAGAGCACAAAACACTGTCAGGCTGCAAAAAAGGTCATGGACTCTCTATTACTGTATTATGAAAGTGCTTTCATCTGCTGCACCTTCTGTTCATTTTTTTCTTTTTGTTTTATTCACTTGGCTGCTTTCATATTGTTATGCATCAGAAAGCAGATGAAGCATAAGTGTTAGACCACTGATGGTTTTTCTAAAGTCTGAAGACCTTTTAGAGCTTTATTTTTAGTTTTCCTTTCAGCAGTCTATTTAACTCTGCCCTCAGACTTACATTTATTAATTCTGCACTAAAATCAGCAGTATGTTGAAAGTAATGTGCATAGTTTCATTTGTGTTTACAGTATTGGAGGTAAATCTGGAGTTTTATCATAACAACCCTTTATTTTCTAGTGCAGTGGTCGCCAACCCGTCGATCGCGATCGACTGGTAGATCAATCTAAATCAAATCAAAAACAACTGCCCGTGCAGATCGTGATTAAAATGCAGTGGTTGCCTCTCATTTCAAATGGCTAGATATTTTTTGTTTAAAGCCAGTTTGTTATAAAGCAAATAGCCAATAAATAAATTTGCTTAAAAATCAGTATCAGTATCAGAATCCAATTTGCTAGTTAAAAAAGAAAAGAAAATCTGAATTCTGAATCAGCTATGATTGGCGCATCACTAATTAAAATACTAAGTAAAAGGCCTCAAATTTGAAGTACAATCGGGGATGTCTTTTTCTATCAATTCTTCAATAGGTAGATCTTGTCTTTCATAAAGGCCGAGGTCAGGGATCTTGGGCCTAAAAAGGTTGGTGACCACTATTATAGTGGATTCTCTGTCAGATAAAGAAAAGTGGATTTGAACAATCTTGGTCCGTGTAACGCTTCACAATTAAATTTTCAGACCATATGGTGCAAATGCAAAAATGCAAAAATGAAACCAAGCATTCATTTTTTCCAGTTACTTCATAAATTAATAATTGCCATTTTCTCTCCTTTTTTCAGTTTACTAAATTGTGACTGAAGAAATTATCATTTTAATAAAAATCTAAACAATTTTCTATTTTTCCATTTTTTTATCTTTCAATTTGCGCTCACAAAGGCTTAACGTGGCTTAATGTATCCTACTAAAACAGTGACACTGGAGGACACACCTTATTAATAATAAACATATAGGCTACTATTTACAGACAAGCAGGATAGCCCAGACCATGAAAGCAAATTGCGCTAAATTGCACGTTAAGTGTTTTGTGCCCCACTGAAAACCTAAAGAAAATACGTGGCTCAATGGACTAAGACAGTGGTATATATTAAAAAGCCCAAACTCGGTATATTTACTATTACAATGTATTAATAAAATATAGGTTACTAGGTACAGGAAAGCAGATGAGAATGAACGCTACACGCTAAACTGTTATCCTCCCATAGGCTTAATAGAAGAAGACGGTGTAAAAGTATGGCCAAATTCGGTATTCACCTTATTAACGTTGCGAACTAGGCTATATTGCCTTGCCTACTGGGAAGCAGATGTGACCGGAATATGAACGCGACACGCAAAAGTCTCAAGTTAAGCGTTTTCCTCCCTTTGACAACCATTACTTGAAAATGCTTAATGGCTTAATGCATTAAGACGGTGATTAAAAAAGCAAAGCATACACCTTATTAATAAAGCATAGCCTACTATTTACACACAAGCAGAAGAGCCCAGAATATGAACGCAACGCGCAAGTTCACGTGAAGCGATTTCCTCCCGAGTCCCATATAAAACTATCTGCCACACACACACAACCACCGGGGGACATTCTAAAACGCTTAACGTTGCTTAATGCATTAACACTGTGTTTTTAAAGGACCAAATTCAGTAAACACATTATTAATAAAGCATATAATGTACAGACAAGCAGGTGAGTCCAGAATTAGAACGCAACATGTTTAATTACGCGTTAATAAGCGTTTTCTCCGAAGGAAAACGTTTAACGTGGCTTAATCCATTAAAACAGTTTTTAAATGACCAAACTCAATAAACATTATGTAGGCTAAAGCTTTATTCATAAACACCAGCAGCGAAAATCTGTCTACATATATCTCAGGGTAATGTTTGAACTGTAAAAGCTACATTTGAAAAACATTATAGCCTACAGTAATTTGCTATGCTCAGCTGCCACTTTCCACGGCTGCGGTTGTTGCTGCCTGCCACAGACTTGCGGGACTTTGGAAGTGGCAGCGGCATCAGCTGTCGCCGAGTTACATTCGTGGTAATGTTGTAGCTTGCTGGAAAAACCTATGTGCAAATATTTTATAAACATTTATAATTAAATGTATCTTTTACAGTTCAGACATTACCTGGAGATATATGTAGACTGATTTCCGCGGCTGATGTTTATGAATAAATCTTTAGCCTACGTCTCCGGTGGTTATGTGTGTGTGTATGGCATAGTTTTCTATGTGAGGAAATCGCTTCATGTGAAACTTTGCGCGTTGCGTTCATATTCTGACACTCAAGGTGCAATTTAGCGCAATTTGCTTTCATATTCTTGGCTATTCTGCTTGTCTTTAAATAGTAGCCTATATTATTAATAAGGTGTGTCCTCCAGTGTCACTGTTTTAGTGGGATACATTAAGCCACGTTAAGCGTTTGTAAAACAGTCTGCGGACACACTCCCGCGCTAATGGTACAGCCCACAGCGCAAATTGAAAGATAAAAAAATGGAAAAATAGAAAATTGTTTAGATTTTTATTCAAATGATCATTTCTTAAGTCACAATTTAGTAAACTGAAAAAAAGGAGAGAAAATGGCAATTATTAATTTATGAAGTATATATCTGAAAAAAATGAATGTTTGGTTTCATTTGTTCATTTTTGCTTTTGCACCTGGTCTGAAAATTTAATTGTTCATTTACAGCTCTCTACAGTTGATTTACATTTCTTTTCTTTTTTTTTTTTTACAGCGAACTGCTGCCAGTTATTTACTGTAATTTCTACAGGAAGTTTTTTACAGTGTAGATATGAATTTACAGTTTATTTTAATAAATCTAAAAAAATCAAAAATCTAAAAGGTGTGCATTATAACTGAGAACTATATGAACACTTCACAGTTGGTTGTGTTACTGTAAGTAATTTTCCTCAAATGCTATTGAAGTTAGAAAAGTGTATACCAATGTCGTATGTAACTTTAGAGACGGTCCCTAGATTTGCGAATATGGAGTTCTGGGAAATGACACCTCTGGCCATTCCGTTGGGTCGTTTGTAAAGTCACAGATACTGTACGGACAATACGGCTCCGTTTTTCTATGTATCTTGCTCTGTTGAACGGCAAAAGCGACTTTACTAGGCTATACTGGATTTACACCATGCATCTCCTGTCAGCGGGAAAGCCGCGCCCCCAGCTATCACAAGACCCGACCAAGTCCATGGTTGACACCCTCTCATTAGCATGTTGTGCAGAGGAAAAATAAATGCGGAACTACATTCAGAAATAAATGAGTGATTAAAAAAATCAGGTAGGATGTGTTTAGCATTTCCTTAAACATTTTCCATTTGGCCACCAATTTATTTTATTTATTTGCCTATAGGATTTCATCACACGCCAGAGTTACCGACCGCTACCGCGTTTTATTCGGGAATTTAATCCGGCGGCGCAAAAAATCCGGTCGGGTCCCCGGTTCCCGCAGGAGAGCCACGGGAATGCAGACCTCTAGTCCAAAATGCAGCGGCTAGAGTCCTTACCAGGTCAAGAAAATATATCGTCTGTTTGATTACGTCTTTAATTGATTTTTCCGTACATTTCTGCCATATGTACATTAATTGACAGTCACCACTGATAAGTTACTACTAAATATTGTAGAAACTTAATTTGCTGTAAAGTTGCTTTGCAACGATTTGTATCGTGAAAAGCGCTATGCAAATAAACTTGAATTGAATTGAATTGAATAATAACACAAAACTGCACAGTCTCAATATTTGCATTTGTCTTAAACAACTCTGAATCCCACAACTGTACATTAAACACCAATCAAATCTTTGCACATTTACATATTTGAAACTGCACTGTAAAACACTCAACATTGCAATAAAGTGGTAACTGTTCTGACATAGTTCAGTCTCAGCACACTGAATAATTAAATCCCAAAGTGCAATGACAAAATAAAATAAATAATAAAAAATGGCAGCACACAGCATTAGTTTGACAAGCAGGTGTGTAAAAACAGAATCACAGTCAAAGATATCACTCATAGGCACGAAGCTATTAAATATTTACCTCATAAAAATAAACTCTGGGATTTGATAAATAATGTCTCGTTGTAAGGTAAGAAACAGACTGTCTGTCTGTCTAGCTGTCATCGCCTGTCTGTCTGTCTACCATCGTCTGTCTATCTGTCTATCTACCATCGTCTATGTCATTGTCGTCTGTCTATCTATCTGTCTGTCTACTATCATCTGTGTCATCATCTATCGTCTGTCTCTGTCTATCTATCTATCTGTCTACCATCATCTGTCTGTCTGTCTAGGATCGTCTTTGTGTCATCATTTATTGTCCGTCTGTCTGTCTGTCTGTCTGTCTGTCTATCTATCTATCATCTTCTGTCTGTCTGTCTACCATTGTCTGTCATCATCGTTTGTCTATCTATCTGTCTACCATTGTCTGTGTCATCGTCGTCTGTCTATCTATCTGTCTACTATAGTCTGTGTCATCGTCTATCATCTGTCTCTGTCTATCTGTGTCTACCATCATCTGTCTGTCTGTCTAGGATCGTCTGTGTGTAATCTATCGTCTGTCTGTCTGTCTACCATTGTCTGTATCATCGTCTTATGTCTATCTATCTGTCTACTATCGTCTGTGTCATTGTCTATCGTCTTTCTCTGTCTATCTATCTGTGTCTACCATCATCTGTTTGTCTGTCTGTCTGTCTATCTCTCTATCTGCCTCCCTCCCTCCCTATCTAACATTGTCTGTCTGTCTATCTATCATCGTCAGTCTGTCTGTCTACCATCGTCTGTGTCATTGTCATTTGACTATCGGTCTGTCTACCATTTTCTGTGTCATCGTCGTCTGTCTACTATCGTCTGTGTCATCGTCTATCGCCTGTCTAACTGTGTCTACCATCATCTGTCTGTCTGTCTACTATCATCTGTGTCATCGTCTATCTCTGTCTATCTATCTGTCTATCTATCTATCTATCTATCTATCTATCGGTGTCTACAATTGTCTGTCGACCATCAAATGTCTGTCTATTTGTCTGTCTGCCATCGTCTGTCTGCCTGTCTAGGATCGTCTGTGTGTCATCTATCGTCTGTCTGTCTAGGATCGCCTGTGTGTCATCTATCGTCTGTCTGTCTGTCTGTCTGTCTATCTATCTATCTATCTATCTGCCTCCCTGTCTGTCTGTCTGTCTGATGTGCTTTTTGTCATTTTTGGAGCCTAACAGCTGGTCACCATTCACTTAGAGAAAAGCAGTGTGAACATCCACCTAAACATCTCCTTCAGTGTTTCAATAAAAGCAAGAAAACCATGTAGGTTTGAAAAGCCACGAGGGTGAGTAAATAATCACCCATCTAAAATATCCTGTGTATATCAGGTAAGCTTCAGAAGAAATGAGAACTGAACTTGTCATCAGAATAGCACGTTTATGGATGAATATGCAAAGGGAGTGTGGGCTGAATATTGAGTGCAGGGAAAAATTGATTCAAAGCTAATAACAAGAAAACAGAGGAGGTCCTTGTGGGCTTTTTTTTTAGTGCCTGGCTAGTTTAACAGATGAAAAGTAAATTGGCATCTGACAAAGTGAAGAACAAGCCTCTCAAAAAAGATGCTCACCAGCAAAGGGCATCAATTATGGTCCATCTAAAGTGCTCCGTCTCTTCACCCCCAAGTTTCCTGTGTCTCGATCCCCTGCAACATGCATCTAAAGCTTGTCCTACACATACTAATACCGGGTCTTTTGCAGCATAAGCCGTGCTAGATTGCTAGTGTCAACATAGTGATTATATAGCTGTCTGCATGAGTTTTATTTTAACAATATTTGAAACTGCATAAGGAGCTGAAATCCAAGTCATTTTATATTCTTTCTCTGACCTGATGAATCATGGACTTGAAGTATATTCATTTTTTTCGGCCAAAATATGGTGCTGGATTTGACAGAACTGAGTAAAATTTGGATAATTGGATGAATAACCAGTAATTGCTGTACATTCATGTTCATTTCCACATGGATGGACAAGCAATCAAAGATTCATGGGTGCCGACTTTGCCTTAATCAGTGCAAGCTGAAACAGCTATTTGCTTGTTTGTCCATGCAGAAAAAGAAAAAAAAAGACTAAACCACTGCAATGGTTTATTCATTTTTTTCAAATGGTTTATTCATTTTTCTTTTCAATCTACTTAATATGACTCACCATATGAGGAAACAAGAGTAACTAAATTACTTCCTGACACTAAACATAATACACATCATATAGGCTCTTCCTCTAATGTCACAGGTAATTGCCCTGGGAGATGATGATTCTAAATTTTTCCTGGGATCATTTCTACTAAGCACTACCTCCCATCTTATATTTCTTAATATAAAGATAATATGAAGGAATATAAATATAAAGGAAACTATTTTATCACAGAATTAAGAGAACATAATGGTGTTTTATTTATTTATTATTTTACTATTTTTTAAATCAATTATTATTTTGTTATCTGTACAGTCACATCATTATTTAATATCCTTAACATTGCCAGAGAAAATTGCAGTTCATTTGTAACTTTACATATTTTTTGTTGGATTTCTTTTCTCTCTCTAAGAAGATTACATTTCATTCAAAGTCATTTTATAAATTTAAGAACATTGGTTCAACAAGAGCCAGTTTTTCGTGGGTATATTTAAATTAACCTAGTATTGCAGTTGGAATGTAAAGACTGATATATTCAGTTAAACTATCATCTTTAAAATAACATTTTACATCAAATTTGTCTACATTTTTTTATCACAACCAACTTTTCTCAACAATATAGGTTTCCAAATTCGTAAAGACATTTGCGCTTTGATTTTAATTTAATTTTGATTAAAATCAGTTATTTTTTATCTGTACATCGTCACGTTAATAACATCATTAACATTGCCAGAGAAAACTGCAGTACCTTTATAACTTAACACATTTTTTGTTATAATTTTTTCTCTCTCTCCAAAAAGTGTACATACAATTCAAAGTCACTTTATAAATTTAACATCGGTTTACCAAGAGCCAATTTTTCTTGTGTAAATGGAATTTTCCTAGTATTACAGTATTATAATTGAAATATAAAGACTGATATATACAGTTTAAGTATTATCTTTAAAATAAAATATCACATCAAATACACATTTTTTATCACATCTCAATCCAAAGAGATATTCTTTATAAAAGTTAAGAGTCAGCCACACCTACCTAAAACGGCTCGTTCTAACATGCCCCCACATGTCTACATCGCTATGTGGGAAGATTTGCATAACGCCGCCCAAATGTTCAGTTCACTGTTTCCTGGAGAGTAGACTACAATGCCGGCTGTTCTGACTCACAGACTTTAAGTACGTTTTCATATTTAAAGGATTTGCCACTGACGATTCAAACGCGAGGTTTTGAGCAGTGTAGAGTAGTCCTTGTTGTTTTTCATTTCTCCGATCACAAATGCAGACATGGTTTTATGTTTATGCGGCGTGATGCAACGCAACGCGTAAAAAGACAGTATAAAACGATGAGCTTTGTAAAAATCGATGCGTTTCAGAAAGGCGGGGCATAGAGGAGAAACAATAATGTACAGTATGTGGAAAATAATGTGTTTTTTGAACCTTAAACCGCATAAACACATTTCATTACACCAAATACACAAAATAATGTTCTTTTTAGCAACATATGACCCCTTTAAATACTCCAGATAAAAGTGAACTCCAGATGAAGTGCCTGAATTGAGAATATTTCTGAAAGCCTTGTATAGCATTTTATAGAAATACTATAAAATTGTATTATTTTATATTTTTATAAAATTACAGCATAAACATGAGCATTTTTTAAAAGTTCATTCAAAAAGTAGGTGCCTGCATAACAGGAATGACTCTAGCGCTCATACATTAAGTGCACCGAAACTAACCGATTCGGTCCATTCTCATGTCAGCTAAATGTTACACTCTGCTAGACAAAATGCATTACTGTCTTTCTTTTTTGTTCCACCCAATTCACTGTCCACTTGAGAGACAGAGGCCACTCCCTTCGAATTCCCATATGCAAATGAGCCCATCAGTGTGCTTCAGAAAGCCATTTCAACCTCCATTTCTGACCAGCCCTGTTTTGTCTGCAGTGTCAGGCAGTTTTATTAACATGTTTCATTCCTGCTTCACAGGCGTTGGTCTTGATGAATCCCTTCTCATACCAATTACAATGATTCTGCTTGGCAGTCAGTCCCTCGGATTCAAGAAAAGGTCTCCATAATGGCTTCAGATTAAGACCTGATCTCTAGGAAAAGCAATGAGTGGCTGAGCTCCAGTGGCTAACCCATTTATGCCGACTCGTTATCTGTGACAGCTGGAGGCTGCTCTAATGACTAGCCTAGAGTTGGCTGAGAGAACGAGAGGGTGACCAAAGGCAGGAGGCAATGCTTATCAATCAACGTTTACTTGAATTAGTCACTAGCAGAGTGTCAGAGGTGATACTTAAAAGCATGCAATCCCACATGAGCTCTTTCTGGAAAATAAGTCACACCTGACTGAAGTCACACCAGGTCTAAACTATAATTGTTGAGAGAGAAAAATGTTGCATCGGTAAGTCACATTTTACTATTACATTCACAATGTTTACAAACACTAGAAACTCTATAAACATGTATTTGATGGTGTGTTTAAGTCGTTTTGGAAAGATCGTATTTATAAGTTAAACATTTATGCAAAAACACACTCATTCATCATTTTGTAGATGTATGCTTTTTTGTAGAAAAGGTACATCGCAATCTTGCTCTGACCAAATGACTCGAACATACCTGATGTCGTAATTATGACTTCTCAAGTCAAATACAAACTTCCCAGAAGGACTTGTGCTCCATACAAATAAACTTGGGCTCACATAGCTCTCTCATTCGGCACAAATCCAAATGTGTATTACGTGCCCCAGAATGTGTCTGTGAAGTTTCAGCTCAAAATACCCAACAGATCATTTATTATAACAG
>NW_015656153.1:444106-444764 GCF_001515625.1 Sinocyclocheilus rhinocerous | reverse complement strand
CCCCGTCTCCAGAAGAGGGCGTCGCGTATACGTCTCTCAGTAGTAAACAGCAGGTAGAAGCAATATGACTGAGAGCGAGAGAACCAGTGTTTAGCCGTACATATGGGAAGCCAAATGCACAGAAAGTGGGACAAAACAGCGCAATGTTACAGAGCTCGCGCCACGCTGACCTGTCATGGGCGCGGCTCAATTGACCAAGCCGCGCGACCGCGCTACCGAGCGGCGCGAAATAATCTCACAAGTGCTGCACTGACACGTTAAAAAAATACTTAATGTATGCATACATATATGGTTGAAACGCTAAGCACTATAACGACATGACATTCACAAAGGAGTAATACACATATTTATTTAGGAAGATTTTGAGGCGCATTACCTTGAAAAATGAAAGTAATCCACAGCGTCCTCAGCAGCTCAGATGCTGGGAGAAAATGAAGACTTTTATGTTAAGCAGTCTTACAAACAAACACAGAGCATGGGGATTGCTTGCAAGACATTGTTGACATTACAGCTGCTGGAGCGCGGAGAAAAAGGAGGACAGCGTACAACCACTAAGGGCAGAAACTATAGCAATGCAGGGCTGTCAATCAACCCCCATGGCTCGGCCCTATACAATGTGACGTCACACTGCATGAGAATCAAAACGGCAGGCCTAGCG
>NW_015656153.1:438494-443897 GCF_001515625.1 Sinocyclocheilus rhinocerous | reverse complement strand
ATATTTAGGTAGATTTTGAGGCGCATTACCTTGAAAAATGAAAGTAATCCACAGCGTCCTCAGCAGCTCAGATGTTGGGAGAAAATGAAGACTTTTATGTTCAGTCTTACAAACAAACACAGAGCATCGGGATTGCTTGCAAGATATTGTTGACATTACAGCTGCTGGAGCGCGGAGAAAAAGGAGGACAGCGTACAACCGCTAAGGGCAGAAACTATAGCAATGCAGGGCTGTCAATCAACCCCCATGGCTCGGCCCTATACAATGTGACGTCACACTGCATGAGAATCAAAACGGCAGGCCTAGCGAGACTGACTTGGTTTAAAGGGGATTACAAAATGAGGAGTGGGTGGATTTTTATCATTGTAGGGTGGTTGTGTTCACACACTGCCAACACACATTAATGTCCGAACACCATGTAAAAGTGGATTTTGCATAATAGGTGCCCTTTAAGTTAAGGTAAAGAGATAGTTCACTCAAATTAAAATTCTGTCATTAATTACTAACTCTCATGTCTTTCCGAACCCGTAAGACGTTCATCTTTGGAACACAAATTAAGATATTTTTGATGAAATCCGAGAGCTTTCTGACCCTCCATAGACAGCAATGCAACTACCACGTTCAAGGCCCAGTAAGATAGTAAGGACATTGTTAAAATAGTCCATGTGACATCAGTGGTTCAACTTTAATTTTATGAAGCTACAAGACTTACAACAAAAATAACAACTTTATTCAATAATTTCTTCTCTTCAGTGTCAGTCTTCGATGCACGCTCACGACAGTACCACGACACATGAGGGTGAGTAATAAATGACAGAATTTTCATTTTTGGGTGAACTATCCCTTTAATTGCAATTAGGTCGCTATGGAATAGTCTTGTCACAGGTCATTTCAGATAAGAACTGTGACTAAAATAAGGTAGTTTTCAAAACACTGAACCATGATATCTGAAATCAGAGAATGATGGAGAAGTTGAGACAAGCTTTAACAGGAATTTTTATTTAAATGCACAAATGCAGCTCAACAACCGAGCATCTATGACACAGCAGTGGTTAAGTAGCATTGAGAGCATTGATGGATAAGGTATTGTCCCCTCTTTCTGATCAACAGCGGGGTAAAGTAAAATGAAATAAAAAAGCCCTGTTAGCATTTCATTACTATGCAAATGTGTGACTCATAGAAGTTCAGTGACCTCCAGCGCTAGTAGCTCATGTTCAAGGTAGAGTTGTTACTAGATGGAGATGTCATTTTCATGCAGCACCAGAAAACAGTGTCTGGTTTACAAACACTCTGGTCACTCTCAGCCGCACTGGATGAGGTAAGAAGAAGCCAGCAGGGAAAAAGGCTTCAAATATATTTTTCACAGAGAAAAGAAAGTAACTTCTCCACTGAAGGTGACAAATAAAAACAATCCTGACAATCCTGTTAACTTTAAAGTAGCCTATCTCTTTGTGCTGTGCAAAATCTTAGCTCAATATTCAGTAAATCTATACTAAATAATAATTATATACATATTTACAGTACATCATTGCATGTGTTCAGATGAACAGTGGGCCACTTTCAGTTTTATCTCACTATTAGTCATTAGTATGGCTTTCATGTGTCATTCTTCAAAACTAAGACAGGTGCAGTATATCTAGAGTGAAACAGCTGCAAGTCATTTCCTCCCTGGCAACATCCATCATATCGTTCAATGACACTCTCGAGCTATCAGAAGCATACTGATTTTCCTCACTTAGATATATATATCACTCTGTTCCTCCATGCTTTCTGAACATTTATAGTAAGCAATGAAAGATTTAGGACTTCTGTATGGCCAAATTCAAACCATACCAAAACTAAAAATATTAATCTTTAAGTTTTTATCTATTGCATATGCTCAAATTTGTAATAACTGGTTTTGCCTCTTTAACATTTAGGCCTATGTAAAGCAATGGCATTGCCAAACAAAAAGGGATTCAACTGACATTGGACATTTTGGATTAAACTCTTATCATACAGAATTTTAAAGCATTACATTTGGTGATTAGGCTTTTTGCAGGACAGATGTCCAAGAAACTGTGTAAACAAAAGGAAGTGAAGGACACACCTTTGGGTTAAACAACTATTTCAAGAGACAAAACATGGGCAAAAGAAGACAAGAAGAAGGTCTTATTATCCATGTTTGCACATTCTACCCAACCTATCAGGATTGTTTCTCTTTCTGCAGGTTACATTTTTAACAGACAGGTGGGGACATGCGACTTTCTTTATGAGCGAGTCATTGAATCATTCATTCAAAAACACTGATTCATTGAGAAACAAAACGTAACTTCACACTGCACTGACAAATGCAGACAAACGGCAACAAACACGTTCATCAGGTTAGTGTGTCCCTGTCAGCGTCTCTTGGCGCTGGTCTGCACTTGTTTTAACCGATTGAACATGTTCAGCTGATTCAAACACCACTTCATTCCAGAACCAAACACCATACTGTGGGTTGCTAAGAGACACATGGTTAATTGTTCTTTGACTCAGTTGACAGAGCAAAAAATACCATACTGAGTGTAAAACAATTTACTCAGAATTAACTTCCTTTTTATTGAACTGTTGCATAAAAATATTTCACTTTTTATGCTTTAAAATCTACATTTTAAATTGTATTCATTTTATTTATTTATTTTAAATTGTATTATAGGGTTTCAAATCAGTGTGTGCAATAGAATTTCCATAAACACACGCAATGGCATTGCCAAACAAAAAGGGATTCAACTGACATTGGACATTTTGGATTAAACTCTTATCATACAGAATTTTAAAGCATTACATTTGGTGATTAGGCTTTTTGCAGGACAGATGTCCAAGAAACTGTGTAAACAAAAGGAAGTGAAGGACACACCTTTGGGTTAAACAACTATTTCAAGAGACAAAACATGGGCAAAAGAAGACAAGAAGAAGGTCTTATTATCCATGTTTGCACATTCTACCCAACCTATCAGGATTGTTTCTCTTTCTGCAGGTTACATTTTTAACAGACAGGTGGGGACATGCGACTTTCTTTATGAGCGAGTCATTGAATCATTCATTCAAAAACACTGATTCATTGAGAAACAAAACGTAACTTCACACTGCACTGACAAATGCAGACAAACGGCAACAAACACGTTCATCAGGTTAGTGTGTCCCTGTCAGCGTCTCTTGGCGCTGGTCTGCACTTGTTTTAACCGATTTAACATGTTCAGCTGATTCAAACACCACTTCATTCCAGAACCAAACACCATACTGTGGGTTGCTAAGAGACACATGGTTAATTGTTCTTTGACTCAGTTGACAGAGCAAAAAATGCCATACTGAGTGTAAAACAATTTACTCAGAATTAACTTCCTTTTTACTGAACTGTTGCATAAAAATATTTCACTTTTTATGCTTTAAAATCTACATATTTTAAATTGTATTCATTTTATTTATTTATTTTAAATTGTATTATAGGGTTTCAAATCAGTGTGTGCAATAGAATTTCCAGGAATAAACACACACACACACAAAAGCATTTTTGTCCTGAGGCATCTGTTGCTATCTCGGAAATATTGGGAAATACATATATATTTCTTTAACTGACATTAAAAGATCAATACAGGAATGATGATATTCTGAAAAAATGCATATGAATGTATTTTATGTGTCAACGTAAACAGCCTGTAAAGAAGAGCAGACGGAGGTAACACTAGAAACACTGCTGCTTGATTTCATTTACTCTCTCACACATTCGTGAAGCTGCTTATGTGAGCAATGGGGATTTTTTTTTTTTTTTTTGAGTCACTCACTGATCTCATTTGGGGGGAACTGAGCAAAAGGTGCATCATTCAAGTCTCTCACAGCGATACGTGAGATGGAATACAAGAACTGATATGCGAATAAATCAGACGCCTCGTGAATATTTATAATGCTGCTTTCCTGCTCAATTAACTTACAGATTTAAATGCCATGGAAACATTTTGAATCTGTAGCTGTGTGCAGTTGGTTGATAAGGGATGAGTTGCAAAATTTGATTTGGTTTCCTTTCGTTTTCTTTCATTATCTAAGATTTGATTACAGCTCTGAAATTGTTTGTAAATATGTTGTGGGTTTGTTTATGCACTGGACTGGGAATAAATAATAAACCCGTGTTGGTTCTGCATGTTAAACACCTGCATTTTATAATGATTTGTTTTCCTGCTATGAATAGATTTTAAACATTGTCAATTCTATGTCAGTCTAGGTGTATTTACCAGATTTACGCATATGACTAAAACATTTTTTTTGTTGAAATGTATTCAATATTTTCTGCATCTCCAGATCCAAATATAGCATGTCTATATGATTTCAGATCAAGTTAGATAGTAAACAGACAAAATTGAAATGATTAAAATAGATAGCAACTGTTGCTCTTTAGGGTAAACAGCAATTATTCTGTAAGAAGCTATGAAAGCACTAGTTCACCGAACAGATGGCAACATCAAAATGTGCTTATCTTACAACATTGCGTAAATGAAAACCAAAAACATCATTATTGCTTCCGAGACATCAACATCATTTTTCACATGGATCGTTAATAATGCAAACAAAAGATTGCAGAAGAATCTAATTTAGCTCATGCAGTGAACTCCATTCAAGCTGTCTGTTGCGCTCAGGTATATTAACGAACAAAAATACACAATTCACCAAATGTACACTTATATTTGTACTCAAAATATGTATCAAATGCCATATAAGATTTGTCATACACGGCTGTTGTCAAATCCATATTTCTATAAGGTCAGCTGCATGGAAATTTGATTTTGTAAAATGTGTGCTGAGCATCATATAAGATGCACCTGAAGAACACATGCCTTTCTGGCCAGAAACCTGTATAAGGAAATAAATAAAACAGCTAGCAGATTTTTCCATCTGCTTGCAAGTACTCTCCAAACTGGTCTCCATGAGGATTGAAGGATCCAGGTAGCAAAATAAATCCACAAGTGGATCACACTTTGGTTCTGGGATTGGTTATGCTTGAAGGGCACTGAGAGTTTGAGTATGTCAAGGAGGAAAATTCACTTCAGAAGTCATGAAATGGACAGCTTCAGCAGGTTACTAAGATGACCACTGAAGAAACAGTTCAGTCAAAAATAAAAATTAGCTGAACATTTACTCACCATCAGGCCATCCAAGATGTAGACCTGTTTGTTTCTTCACTTGAAAAGATTTTGAGGAATTTAGCACCAGTGGTGTAATGTAACGAAACGAAGTAATAATACTTCGTTACAGTACTTAAGTATTTTTTGGGAGTATCTGTACTTTACTTGAGGTTTTAAATTTCAGGCAACTTTTACTTTGACTCCACTACATTTCCTAATTAAAATGTATACTTTTACTCCGATACATTTCCCCGAAGCATATTCGTTA
>NW_015656153.1:434418-437669 GCF_001515625.1 Sinocyclocheilus rhinocerous | reverse complement strand
AAGTGTTGTTGTAATGATGTGCGATCTGACATTATCGAGTAGCCTATATATCACCAAATCACAGACAGAGAGTGCATGCATGTGATTTATTAATCTATTGAAACTCAAAATTCAAGGCATTCTAAATTGTAGATGGCAAAATGCTTCTGTATGCTTTTTATATTTATATAATTTAATATGGTAAACTTAATCTATATCACGCAAAGAGTACATTCACTCATTAACACAGTCAAATGCTTTGTTTCTGAATGAATCAGCCTTTTGAATGAATCGGTTGAATCTCAATGACTCATTCATTAACAGTCACTTGCTGACACCTACTGGCGGTTTTAATTTCACATTTCGACTATTTTTTTCATGTTTTTAAATCACTTCAAATATCAGTATTCAACGTTTTATGTTAAACAAAACATTATTTATGCATCTGTAACTGCAGGTTAAATGCATCCATGTCCCCTCTGAGATACATTAAACAGTGTAAATACATCTAAATGCTATTATTATATATCCGTTTATTATTTGTTTGCTTCTTTTCCATTTTGCATTTACTTGTACTTTTACTTTCAATACTTAAGTACGTTTAAGATTTTAAAAAATACTTTTCGTACTTAAGTACGATAAATATCAAATACTTTAAGACTTTTACTAAAGTAATATTCTAAACGGTGACTTCAACTTCTACCAAAGTCATTTTCTGGTAAGATATCTGTACTTTTACTTGAGTATGGCTTTCAGGTACTTAATACACCAGTTTAGCACTACATCACTTGCTCACCAGTGGATCCCTCTGGCGTGAACGGGTGCCGTCAGAATGAGAGTTCAAACTGATAAAAACACTAATCCACACTCTTGTCCATCAATTACACAATCATGTGAAGCGTAAAGCTTCAAACAAGTCCTCTATACATAACATTGCTTTCTCCAGGGAAAGAAGTCACCCCCTCTGAATCAGGGGGAAAATATGCACAGATCAAGCACAGTTTACAAGCGAAGAACAGTTCAAAACAACTCTAAACAAACATGTTGGTAGATTTTGATGTGAGAGAGCAACAGGGGATGGATTTTTTTCCACTGCTTTGAAGACTTATTATGGATTATGGGCTCATATTTTTAAAGTTAAAAACGTATTGATGAATTTATTTCCTACAAACACACAGCTTTTCATTTCACAAGACATTAATTGTTGAACTGGAGTCGTGTGGATTATTGTGATGTTTTTATCAGCTGTTTGGACTCTTATTCTGACGGCACCCATTCACTGCAGAGGATCTATTGGTGAGCAAATGATGTAATGCTTAACTTCTCCAAATCTGTCCCAATGAAGAAAGAAACTCATTTACATCTTAGATGGCCTGAGGGTGAGTACATTTTCATTTTGGGGTAAATTATTGCCTTAAAAACAGATGTCTCTAAAACAGTTATTGTTTACATTAAATGTGAAAGTGAAGTGCTTAGATGTTTTCCTGTAGCTCAACTAGTAGATGGATTCCATTTTAAGGGAAAATAAATGCATACCATGAATGCACTGTAAATCACTTTGGATAAAAGTCACATAAATGTAAATACATCCTGCAACCAAACAATCCAAATTAAAATGCACACTACGCCTTTGTCTCTTTGTTTATTTTGAATATGCGCCCTCCAGCGGCGAAAATTACATATTGTGCCTTTAAATATGACAAAAACAAAAGTGTTTTTGTTGAGTAGCATTAAAAAGGACATAGAAATGGTGGATGTTTCACTGTTAATATTAAGTATTTGCAACAGCTAGTATTGGCTTATTTCTCTCATAAAACGGAGTTAGGGCTGTCGGGCAAAAGAGGGTCATGGTAGGTTCAGCATGACACCCTGTGGTAACACTGCACCAGTGCAGCTTGTGTTGTCTTAACTATATAAAAATATACACCAAAATGACATTCATTGTCAATTAAAAATTGAAAAGAGCTGTTCTCCATCATATTTGTCTAATACCATTAGTGATAAGGTCTTTTAATACACATATTAATTGAACATTGATTTAATGTAGATTATAGCAACACACAGAGCCTTCAGGAAAAATATGCACACAACTGAGAAAACCTTCATTATGTAATATGGATTTTTTATGAAGCTTTTTGACATAGATGCCTCAGGACGGCTTTGAGAAGCTGTTAACATCATACAACCAGTGTTAAATATGTAATTATGTGCTTTATGCTTCATTTGGATCGACGCCAATACATCAGAAGTCAAGGAACTAAACAAATGAGACAAAGAACTTGATGCTCATATATTATTTATTCCTTTTAAATATTTTCCTCTTATAATATACATTTATATCTTAAATAATACAAATGCGCTGTGCTAGATCTATTATTTCAAAGAATGCCCAGTACTTCCATGCTGCACTGAAATATATATATATATATATATATATATATATATATATATATATTTTGTATAGACACACTCGCCCACATACACAAAAACAGCCATTAATCAAAGGAGCAAAGAGCTTGGAATTCATGGTCAGTTTTGTATACAGAGGAATGAACGTAATCCTCTCCTTCTCTCCTTATTTTGGTACACAACATGTATCTCCCATCCAGAACATTCTGCTAGCGAAGTATACATTTCAAAAATACATAATTTTCACACAAACAGCAACCATTAAGGAGTCTACTCAACCACACCACCAGCCAAAGCAAAACGAGCTCTGCTTAAATGTTCCGTGAAACCGCTATGGCATTAACACGTCTAAACTGGCATATCTGACACTAGGAGATGACATTTACTGTGATAACTCAGAAAAAAACAGAACGGAAGATCAGGACGAGATTATTTCACTTCTGTTTTTTGTATATTTTGGTCAACACTACTGAAGTTGGGCATGATATATATATATATATATATATATATATATAGGCTATGCAAAGAGATTATAACTACCGAATGACAAAAATCATATCGCATCTTCATCACAATGACAACATTACTTCTGACTGATTAATATTCACTCAGATCTCAATAACATGAAAGGAATGGATTCAAGAATACCTTAAAGCATATCTGAACACAAAAAAAGTTGTTAACCTAAGACAAATTGTCTTGATGTAAAAAAACAAATAAAAAAACAAACAGGTCTCCTAATCTTATCGGAGTTTCACCTTTTTTGAGACCCTGTGAGTACAATATTACTCTTTAACTCTTCTATCTTATGTAAAGTCCTCAAAAAAAAAAAAAAAAGTCCAAAACAGGGAAGTGTGAAGGGC
>NW_015656153.1:420241-434392 GCF_001515625.1 Sinocyclocheilus rhinocerous | reverse complement strand
TCTGAACCCCATGTGGATTTACACAAACTGAGAAAGTCAAAAAGTGTTACATTGTGCCCCGCTCTCCCCTATATCAATAATAACATAAAGACATATATATATATATATATATATATATATATATAGGCTATGCAAAGAGATTATAACTACCGAATGACAAAAATCATATCGCATCTTCATCACAATGACAACATTACTTCTGACTGATTAATATTCACTCAGATCTCAATAACATGAAAGGAATGGATTCAAGAATACCTTAAAGCATATCTGAACACAAAAAAAGTTGTTAACCTAAGACAAATTGTCTTGATGTAAAAAAACAAATAAAAAAACAAACAGGTCTCCTAATCTTATCGGAGTTTCACCTTTTTTGAGACCCTGTGAGTACAATATTACTCTTTAACTCTTCTATCTTATGTAAAGTCCTCAAAAAAAAAAAAAAAAGTCCAAAACAGGGAAGTGTGAAGGTCAGCATAGTGCGATCAGACAATCTTATCAATGCTTTTTAGCATGGATAACAACGTGGTGCAAAACAAGCAGGCCAAAAAAGTGAAGAGGCTTGAGGAAAAACAAAACCAATCACCCCCCCTGCTATATTTCTTCACATAGCAGACTGTTAACTATATAAAGGCACAAACAGACCATATAAAACAGCTTTCTCATATCGTAATTAGCGATCTTGTAACAAAACTACCATGTAGGACGAGAAGCAAAGGGCACACGTTGAAATCAGGCCTGTGCGTGCGAGAAAGTTTGTCCATTCACATCTGTAACTGACCGTTAGCGAGTTCTTTCGTATCTCTTTGTACACGTACAACAAATACACAGTATTTTCCTGCATTGGAGATCAGTAGCAGGTGACATTTTGAACGGAGTCAGACTGCTGACTCGGTGAATGATAAGTTTTAGTGCAAACTAATGGAGTCGCGAAGGTGGTTGTTAAGGAGTGGCGTGATAACCTTTGGTTTGCTGGGAAGGCAGAAAACGGGGAACCTCGGTTTTGGATATAAGGCAAGTCATGATGGGCGATGGGAGGACGAAAGCTCATTACTCATTGGTCGATCAACAGAATGTTAAGTTAACCAAATGCATTCTGGGATATTTGGTCCGCCACGACATGTCTATGATCCCCCACACCCTGTTACGATGACTGAATGAATGATTGGCCATTGCGTTGTGGATCAAACTGATTGGTGCCTCCTAAAAGACGGAGCTTGTGTTCAATTTATCTAAAAATAAATATTTGTAGCCTTCAATCTACAGATTAGGGTGCGTTTACTTCCAAAGAGAGAACATTAGAACTCTATTCCATAATTCAAGGTCATTCTTAATGTACCTGCATTAATTTCTTTGTCTTTTTACACTCATTCAGCAAATATAAAGATAACTGCAAAAATAAATACTCAAATTCATGGCGTGAAAAATCACATTTTGGCGATCGGTACCTTTGAACTCAAGGTAGTTGTGCTCAGAATGCCGTTCTACAAAGTCACAAGGGATAACTTTTTTCAGAAGTGCTACGCCGAGAGCATTTATCCTAAAAGGAAAACAGAAAATAACAACAACTCCCTAAAGACTTGTGGCCATCCAGTTGATAGGGCTTTGATTGTGTCACAACGTTTTTGATTCTGGTTTCAGTGTATGGCTCCATTCAGACCTACTGCAGATTTTTCAGCAGACGGCCGAAGCGGAAGTCGTAAACGTGGCGGCAGACGAACACCAAATCGGGGTCGATGTCGTTGGGCACGCAACGATGAGCTGGAATTACATAGCTGGAAGGAGGGACCAGGGAGCTACGTCTGGGAAAGCCCTCCTCACGATACTTCACCAAGGCACAAAATCTGAAACATTCAAAATCGCATTCGATTTATACAAAGGACATGAAATTTGACACTTGCAATGAGCTGATAAATACGATCGCTCACCTACAGTACTGTGCTAATGTCAACACATAGCACTTATCCTCGATACATGCCACACTGTTTTCATCCTGATGTCGAGATGCGAAAATTTCATTCTGGAAAAATTCACACACCATCAATATTTTATATTCAACTTAAGGGAATATCCATGCTGTAAATGTATAAAATAAATATTGCAACAAATATACTGAGAAAAAAATGCAGTCTTTTGAAACTTAGTATTACATCACATATTGATGTTGGAAGATGCAGGAATGTTAAATGTCCATTTATGAATTATAGTATAGATACAGTGTTCATAACGTGTTTGAGAGTGCTGGGAGTCATTTGTTGTGTCCCTATTTCAGTGATTTAGTGAACACAGGAAACTTGTGCTGCCTACTTCCTCTATGAAACTCATAATCAAAGGAAGTCAAATGTTGACATTGCTAGTCCCCAGAGGACCACATTGCTGTGCCATGAACAATTCTAGACTCACCTCACAGTGCATGCTGGGATTGCGACCCCCCTGAGTGTGTTCTGGGCGGTAGTACCAAAACAAGCTCATCATCAGCTCCCCTGAAAGTAGGAACAGAGTATTATGAGCTCTTCTGTGGCTTTCATTGATGTGTTAGAGAAAACATCGTTTAGAAAAAGGTTTACCTGACTCAGGGTCTTCCCAGAAGGCAGAGACTTTGGCCACGTAAGGCAAGGACTTCTTCCTGGGACCTGAGCGCAGTAGCACTGTGTCTCTGACCCTGATCACCTCTCCATCTCTCTGCACTCCTTCATAGCACCTGCGCAGGGATGTGGAGTCCTCACCCTTAAATGAAAGAAAAAATACAGAGCTACACACTGCATTCTATCTTATTATACACTTTTGGATCATGTCAGATATTTGAAAAACTACATTTTAAAACCTCCAATTAGGGCTCAATGTGAAACCAGTCTGATTAATTAAAGCTTTTCTCAAGATAGCTTAATCAAGTAGTCTGTGGGCTGCCTGAATGACTAGTCTCAAAATGCATATCAAAAAGTATTTTAACTTGACACTTGATGTCTTACAAATGCAATATGTGGGCCAGAGGAGAGGCACTTTAAAGGAGATTAATTTAAAAACGCACACTTTAAATAAGCACAGCACACTGTCAACATTATAATTATAGCACTGCCACTAAAATTATAAAAAATAATATTTGAATTGAGTGCAGAAAAATATCTACACTACAATTCAAAGTTGGGTGATGATAGATTTTTTTAAATGTTCTTAAAAAAAGTCTCTTATGCTTAACAAGGCTGCATTTATTTGAACAAAAATACAGTGAAAACAGTAATGCTGTGAAATATTATTACAATTTAAGATGTAATTTATTACAATTAATTTATTACAATGTAAGTAATTTATTCCTGTAATGTAATTTATCCCTGAAATGTAGTTTATTCCTGTGATGGAAAAGCTGAATTTTCAGCAGCCATTCCAGTTCTCCGTGTCACATTATCCTTCAGTAGTCATTCTTATATTCTGATTTGGTTGACACATACCATGATTACATAGTAGAGTCTTTCATCAAAATGACTTTTTTTTAAATTTCTCTATTTGACAAGGCTAGGACTAGTATCCAAATCCCTAAAGAGCAGCCCATAGTCCTAGTAAAGTCATGAGTCAGCAGTGTGGTCGACTACACAGACTGCCTTCTGAATCCTAAAGTGTTGTGTATAAACATTTCATAAACTCTCAATTTAATACAGATGTTCTAGTTCATAAAAATGCTAAAATGGAGAAACAGAAAAAGCAGCATGATGCAAACATTTTTAAAACGCAACCGCTCATTGTCTGAGGTTTGCCCACTGGCTATTTAAAACATGTTTAGAAATATTTGTTTGAAAGCACCTCATTGGAATTTAATAATAATAATAATAATGTCATTTCCAATTAATGCAATTCACAGTGTTTACTACTGACATTTCACAAGTGTTGTTCTAAGGAAAATGCCTGGGGCATCACTTAGTCATTTCTCAGGAATAAACGCAAACTAGTTCAATGAACTGCTGCTTTAAGTCTTGCTCTGGATACCTAAATGTTTTTTTAAAGAAACTTCCAATATCCCAGGACAGGGCAACTCAAATACGTACCACGATGAATACTTCCTTTTCTGTTGCCACACCAACAGGCAGCCAGCCGTTTGTTGCCCGGCGACGGCTGATCTTCGACTGTTTGGCAGCGCCGCTGCCATGGCCCGCTCCCAGCTGGCCATCCTTAATGTGGGGGCAAACAGCAGAGTCCCGCACCCCAGAACGAGAGCCACTGGGTGGCTTGGCCCTCTGAGGGCATTCCCGTCCCACTCTAATCTGCACCTGGGGTCGACGAAGGCATTGTGATGGACGAGATGTGGTCATCCAGGGGGTAAGAGTAGTCTTCTACAGGAGTAGAGGAAGCAAAAATCATTGGTTCATAAAATGCTCAACATGCATTTATGATCATAAACAAACACCATATTGCATGTAATACAACACAACAGACTAATGCAGCCATAAATGAGTCAATGTGCCAGATGCTGCGTGGTCAGATGCAAAGCTAAGAGCCTGTAACCTGTTGGATTTTATGACAGGAACCACATATCAATTAGAAATGTGAAAACGGTGAAACAATTTTATTAATACATAACTGAACTTCCAACATAATGACAATGCATTATCAGTCCAATAACATCCAATTGCTGTGATCCAAGCGTGCTGAATGTTTGTGTAGGCATCTAAAAACACACATGACCAAAATTTCAGGGTGGATGAGCCAATCTTGGGAAACCTCCTGTGAATTGCCTATGCGGTTCCCATAGTGATGAGGAAATTTGAGGTGTGAGCCTGTACATGTGATGCGTTCTGCATGAAAAGGGATAAGAAATGTGCATTTTATGGTCCATCTTAGCCCAGAAATTTAATATCCACCATTAATGTACTGTTTCAATGCTGTACTGTATCCTAATTTATCCATAGAACACAAAAGGTTTCCCGTTCACACCTTTATTTTTCACATACAGTGACAAGTTCATTGTGACCACTCCAGAGACTGTGTCAAGGACAAAGGTTTTTTGGCACAAAAAGGCAACAACATGACATGGAACAGGGATGAAGATATGAAGAGCATATGGACAGTCCATTTGTCTGATAATCATGACCCCATTTCCAAAAATTAAAAAAAAAAAAAAAAAAGCACTATAAAAGCATGAAGTAGTCCATACAATATGTGTCATGCACTAAATTAGTCTTTATCATCTGTTGTTGTATGAAAAATGTTGTGAAGATTCTCCATTCGTGTTCAGCATATGCATTTGCCATGACATGAGGGTGAGTAAATAATGACAGATCGTATTTCATCACTGGTTGCACTATAATTTAAACTCATCTAGAAATTAATACTTGTTACTTTTCATGTGGAGAATATATCTTTGGGCGAACTATTTCTTTATACTGCCTAAATGTAGGAGGCACTGTGGGAAATGCAACTGTGCAATTACAAGAAATTAAAAGTGCATAGTTGGGAACTGTCAAATTAGGAGAAAAAAACATTTAATTTCAAAACCATTTTAAGTTTTATAGTTCATAAACTGACCTTTAAAACTTCAAAATGTACTCACCCTAAGGCCATCCAAGATGTAGATGAGTTTGTTTGGCATTACATCACTTGCTCACCAATAGACAGAGAATGGGTGACATGAGAATTTGGAACAGGTTTGGAATGACATGAGGGTGAGTAATTAATGACAATTTAAATTTTTGGGTGAACGAACCCTTTAATGTCTTGTGCAATGAAAAACTTTGCAAGTACTGTATTGCAAAATTTCTCCAATTCTGTTCAAAACTCATCTACATCTTGGGTGGCCTGAAGGTGAGTACATTTTCATTTTTGAGTGAACTACTCCTTTAAAATGTTTTCTAAATGAAATCATAAGTTTTCCATTTTTAAATTAAACTGGAAATCAGGTGAGGCTGCTGAGTTTCATTTTTCAGTCATTTAATGTGGTTCAGTCTACATATGAGGTCAAATCAGCACAGGGTTGGAGGTCAGAGAGTGGAGGCACTGAGTGTCTTATCTTAAATCATTTCAATTATCTTTTTTTTTTATTACTGTGTTACTGCCCACTGTAACGAAGAAAGAAGAATGACTCTATAATCGCTGATTAACCTGTTGTTTGTTTTAACCTGAAGCAGAACGGTCTCCTCAGGGACCTCTCGTGCAAAATCAGGCATGCAGGACAGATCTATCAGCGCTATCACGCTACCCATCCCCTGAGGTTTGACATCAATGAATAGCAAACGCAGACATTTTATTACAATCTGGAATCCCGAAAATCTAACAGAGGCAACAAACGTAAATTGAACACCAATTCTGAACAAATCAAACAGCCCTCAGACTAAGTGCACACAATGACATGCGGTTGGAGCGGTAATCACACTCTGTCTACACAAATAAAGGATAAAAATACTTAAGATAACCTTTGTTCACAGGGTTTGGCCTCTGTGTATAGAGATCGCTTTTAAGGAATAATGCACTCATTGTAGCTTCAATCAAGCATGAAGCGTTATTGGAAGAAAACTGCACTTCTCCCTACAGTATATAGACAGCTTTAATCAATTTGCATTCTCCTAAAATTCAGCTTTTAGTGCACACAGTATTGAATTGTTCAGTATAGCAGATTGTGTATGTGAGAGTATCTTTTCAAGTATAAAGCTTTGCACTTTCATAAATTGCACAATTTGAACATTCATTTAATAACAAACCAAATATACCAGCTTTAAAGTAGTACAAAAAATGCTTCTGCTTTGCTTGTTTGTCTTGTCACGGAAAAGTCATGCTGTACCTAAAGAGAAACCCGCAGAGAGTCAGATTACGGTCTCAGTAACGGAGATTACGGCGAGTGAAAAATTACATTGTATAACTCAGCCGTGTGGTGCATGTCTGCAGAGGTCCCTGCCTGCGCTGAGGTTCACAAGCGGCTGCGAGACCACAGCTGCCACCTCACAATGAACAGACAGCTCAAGTCTCCTGCCAACAAAAATAACCAGCACCCTCCCCACCTGTGGCAATTACATTCGAACCAGCAGCCAACAGACTGCAGGGAACATGTAGCCACAATGACATAACTGAGGAAGGGAATTTAATTTCATTTGACTCCTATTCAAGCCTTTTTTTTTTCTTAAGTCCTTGATGCGACTTCGATGGGGTTTCTCTTGACATCCCTTAAAGTCATTGTATTTGTTGTGTACACCTTTAGATCAATCATTCACTTTAGAGACTGTGTGAGCTCATTCACAAAGACGTCTGCTGCTGAGACTGGGTCAAGGTCGAGGATACAAACATGGTGCAGAATGATGAATGAGGAAATCACTCCATCCACATCAGAAAAACATTTTCTCTACAACTCAGTCATTCGTTATTTTACATACTGATGTAGAAAACAAGTCTACTCAATTTATTTAAGAATATATATGTTATTTTAATATTTGTATTTCATAATAATCACAATAAAGTTATGATAATTATTATTATTATTGTAGTCATATTGTATTAGTCAAAAACAGTGGGAATGTTCAATGTTTTTGATCAATTTTGTAAGTCCTTAATAAATAAAAGTATTGATTAAAGAAGTATTAATCTGAATGACTTTTGAATTTCAGCAAATAATGAAATTACTATTGCATTAATAATAATAATAATAATAATAAAATTAGATTGCATTAATGTACTGTATGCTTTTCAACAATGCTATATATTAAGCACAAAAAGTTACAACAACAATGTTACATTTACAAATAACTGCTTGTCCACAGTTTTATAAAGTTGGTTTTAAATCTCTAAATTATAAAGCATAATAATGTTTTCTTTTTTTAAGAACAGAAATCAAGAGTTAACAGCAAGCAATCTCTTTAAAGCTCAAAGGCTCGAACTTCCCTGTAAAGTTACAGTTATGGAGCTAATCTGATAAAGCAAGAGATAATTTAAACTTTCATTTCATTTTCCATCCTACCTGTTTCCATTTTGTGCATGCAGCTGGAGCATCCTGCGTTGTACGAGCAGCCCCTGCTAGTGATGGGTTGCGTGGGTCTGTAGGCATAGCTGCTGAGCCTGCAGGCCTCTCCATAACAGGTGCCCACAGAGTTACAGTACGCCGGATGAGGGATCCCTGTAGGATGGGACACCGAAGAGGGCAGCAGTTTGGGTCTCTGGACCCCGCTAGTGCATATCGTCAGCGGGGGTACGGACGAGGCCACGTGGCTCCCTGGATTTGAGCTTAAGGGAAGCGTCGGAGTCCCGTGATGAGCGATGTGGACGTAGTACCCAGGGTAACAGGGATAAGGATGGGCACTGATGGGCATTGCTGGATGTGTCAGGGTGTGAGGAGAAGGAATAAATCCCTTCAGAGAATGTTCATCAGTTTCCGGGAAGGTTTTCTGGCCGAGGAACAGGGCTAGTCTATGGCAGTACTCCACTGATCTCTCCTGGGAACAGCAGTAATATGATTTCACATCAGTCTCTGTTTTCTCTTCCTTCACAGGCTTGAGGGGATAGCCGAGCATGGATCTGCACTGATATCCGGGGCTAATAAAGCCATGGCTTCCTGTGCTCCCGTCCCACAATGCCTCAGTGTGGAGCGCTTGCTTCTCGCAGAGGCTGCAGCATTGCTGCGATACTTCTAACTTGGACTGACAGGTCAAGTTGTGCTGCTGTTTACGCAATTTCAACTGTAGCTGCTTCCCTCGCACTGCTCCGTCTGTTTTACCCCTGCGCTTCACTCCCGAGGATGTGCTGGTCAGCTTGAGCAGGGCGGCCGCATTTAAACCCGCCAGACGTTTGGGAGCCGGACTGTTTAAAGTCTGCAGATCAATAGCGTCAGACTCCGTCTTTGCTTTTTTGGGGTTTCGACATTGTTCGGTCTCTCCGGTGCAAGCGCGTTTCCGGTTGTCTTGGCCTTTTCTGGAACAATCATTATCTTTTGTTGTGTCTTTAGAGAAAGAAGTGTCTCCTTTTGTATGTTGCTGCTTCCTTGAGGGGTTCGATGTCTGCTGGGGGTCCTCTCTGTCCAACAGCAGACTGTTAACAGCTTCTGCGTTCAGAGAGGCCAACCGCCTTTGGCGAGGTTCGAGGATGAATTCTGTGCATAAG
Organism: Sinocyclocheilus rhinocerous; assembly: GCF_001515625.1. Taxonomy (NCBI): domain Eukaryota; kingdom Metazoa; phylum Chordata; class Actinopteri; order Cypriniformes; family Cyprinidae; genus Sinocyclocheilus; species Sinocyclocheilus rhinocerous. The sequence goes on along the minus strand of NW_015656153.1, from coordinate 425,326 downwards.
GCAGATTTATCAGGTTTCACTTTGCTTTTTGGTTCAGGCGCTGACCGGCAAGTCTTACAAGCTTTCTTGCGGCACTTGCAGATTTTTGCCTTCCCCTGCATTTCCTTCACCTGGGCCTTCATGCCGTTCCTACACGTTTCGCTCTCGTCCAAGCGTGTCAGTACGACACAGCAGTTAAGCGCGCTTACTTCACCCAATCCATGTCGTCCCCTGAGAGGGTACAGCTTCCGGTCTCTCTCAGCGGCCTTTCCTTTTATCTCCTTACCTTTTCCTCTTTGGGTAGAACATCTTTTAGCCTTCTTTTCTGGCCAAGTTCTGTCCATAGTTGTCTGACAGCTCACCTGGTCCGCAGATTCACTCTTATATCCACATAAAGAGTTCCTCTGCCGTGCATGGGTCATCACACTTTGCCATGCAAAACCTATAAAAGGAAATATAAAGCATTGTTAATTTGTAATTTCAAAGCTGTAACTGCTGTGATTAAATATATAGTGTGTACAGAAGCCATTACAACTTTTATAACCTCGACTAATTAATATTAATGCGACCGGCTATGTGAACTAATGTTGAAAAATCAGCACAAATGTGGCCTTATGTGCCACCTTAATCAGGCTGCTGGTCTGGTAAGGGTTTATAGAATTTTAATTGGACGGGGACAAACATGGTCACTAAACTGCGTAGGTGCAATAAACATAATTTTTTAATGAGCATATGCTGTTTTGGTCTTTTGTAACAAAAATCTTTCAACATGAATACATAAAATGCATGTGTATAACATTTCTGAGATTTAACCCAAGTTATTCCTTTAACACATAGCATCATGGGCGCAAGAACTGATTACATTCATCTCTAACAGACCTGGAAGACTGCCATAATTAGCCATATTTTTTAAATGAATGATGTAATTGCTGAAACATACAGAGACCATGAAACACAATATTATGACATTGCCTGTTAGTATGATTGATGTGAAAGTACCACAATGTCTGAAACTTAGGTCAGCTATTTCTATTTACACTCTGACATTCTGCATAATTTAAAGGCAAAGTCCACCCAAAAAAATGAACATTCTGTCATCGGTCACCCTCGTGTTGTTTCAAAGTAAGTTATATCGCTTTATTTCTTCTGAAAACTAAAAAAAGGGAAATGTTTAATGTGCCCTTTTCCAAAAAAGTATGATGACTGAAACTCCCAATGTCTTTAAAACAACAAGACGCTGAGTAAATAATGACACAACTTTCATTTTTGGGAATTCCTTTAAGAGACATTTGAACAGAGACACTTGATTGGTAAAAATAACAAGTCTGAGTGCCTCTAGTTTCTTAAGTGCCACTTAAATTGCTGTTCTCCAGATAAAACGTATTTGATTTGCAGTTTTTGTGGGACATTTAAGGTAGAATTCTTTTAAACTTGCAGATGAGAAATGAATGCAATTATTCAATGACATTCATGGTGACATTCTGGAGATTCAACATGTCCAACATGTTTGCCCAAGACCTATTGATTAAATGAAAGTCAAGTCAGGGGTCAAACACACACTGAGACATACGACAGTAATTGGGCTCCATATGAAACAACACTGACACAAAACACTACCTGCTTTGACCTACTGACAAGTTCCTCTTCCTTTAAAAAGAACAGAAGTCCTTGAGGCTTTCCAGCTGACTCTGACGTTTGACCTTGCAGCTATTATTATTCATCAAAGACATCTTTTTTTTTTTTGATGCATTGCTGTAATTTCAAATATGATTTTGCGTTTTATGTTCTGTATTATTAGTATCACTGTGCTCCACTATGAAAGACAGAAAAGCTTTGAAATGCTACAGGCTTGCTTGGATTGTGTGAATAGATTCATTTATTCATGTGCTCGGTTATTAAGTTTGACAGCTGCTGTATTTGAAACTCCATCTGTCAAATAAAAGAGGTCATCATAACCATCAGTCAACCTCAGACTCATGCAGCGCTCTCCTTTACAATGCACAGAGCAAGTTCAGCACCCGTGAAAGAAACACTTTTATGCACATTCCTAAAACCAAACAGTAAAATATGGACACAAAAAGGCATCTACCATAATTGACAACTGTAGCATTCTCTCATTTCAGCAACAATCCTCTTCAGCTGTTCTGATGCTCTCTATTTAAAATCATTCAGCCATGCCAGATGAAGAGAGGAATCATTCTGTGGTTCAACTAACCACAAAAGTGACTATTTTAAAATATTTCACCAAATAGATTGACCCTTATACTAAAAGGAAAATAACCAAACATCAAATATTACAGTAGAGATTGATATTTATTATATTATTTATGATTACTGTGATTAAAAATGTGCATTAAAAAATACTAAATGTTGGATTTCCATTGGTTACCAATAAAGAAAAAAAAAAACTCTAAAATCTCTAATTTACCAAGGATCAACATTAACCCAGAAATAAAACTTTTCACACTCCCATAAAATAAAATTCTTTGTTGAAAGCCTATTATTTCTCTTCCATTGCTTGTATAAAGACCATTACTGCAAATTAATCCTACAGTGTGAGTTCACAAATGTGAAAAGCTTTAAATAAACTTTCAAATTGCCACTAAAAACTAAATCAACAGTCTGTAATTCAGCAAATGTCACAAGTTATTGATCTGGAGGGATGTGGGGCTCATAAAATAATAGACTAACTGCTGGTCATGTCCAATTGAGTGACACAACACAAACTCTCCAATGAAAGGTAGCTGGAGGATGAATTGTTGGCATGATATTGTGGAAAATTAGAGGTTGCCTCTCTAGTTTCAGGAAGGGTGAAAGGAAATGGACTGCTGCCCATAATTTACCACCATTCAGGTTTTTTTTTCGAGTTGAGGTCTCAGCCCATGACTTAAATAACCGGATAGCTATCTGGCGTTTTGGGCGTAAAACGAAAACGTTAGGGCAAATGCGTCCAGTCTGCGCTTTAATAGATGGGAATGCGGTTTAACGTGATACCTGGCGTTTAGAGACGAAAGAAGTTGCTTTTTCCTTCGCGCAATTTGGAATTTACCCCTCACTCACTGTACACAAACAGATGTTGTTCTTTTTTCCTCCTACACTGCAGATATGGAGAACGGGAAGGTGTGGACTGAAAAAAAAGAAAGGAAGAAACGCATCTGAATGAAATGTACAGCGCGATTAAAGTAATCCGGGATAAAGGCGGCAAGCGCGTGCTGGAGGTGTATGATGATGAGAGGAGCTTGCATGGCTCATAGGGCGTATCATACACACATATACACACACACACACACACTAAAAAAAACAGCGCTGTTCGCCTCACATCCTATACGGTTTCTGCCACCGCATACCCCCAACTGCGAAACCGAACCAGCACGGTCAACTCAAGCCCGAGCAATTAATGTCAGCGTTGAAAATGACACTAAACGGCCAACCGTGAGAATCAAACGCCTAAGCGGAAAGCGCTCGGTCGGTCCCTGCCGAAATTTCCAAGCTTCGCGATGGTATCCTAAGCACGACGAAAGAACAGTTTCGCAAGTCCAACTAAAAAGCGCCTCTCGAACCGAATTTATACAGCAATGATTGGGGATCATGTCTTGTTTCAGGCTATTTCTCCACCGAGAGCGAACGCGACACCGCGAGCGCTAGAGAAAAGCGCATAACCAAGATAAAACAGATTAGTAATCCTTCATTTACCTCGTCATCCACTCACTCCGCTGTATTCCCGATCAAATAATTACGTTCCGCGAGCAACGAGGGCCCTGTTGTTGAGCTATTACCATAATATCGATGTTCAACAGTGAAATGAAACGAGGGGAGCACACACAGCTGACAAGACACGTTTAATCGGTGACCTACTTCCGAAGTAGCGTGCTGCTCGAGATAATATTCATGCGCTGCGTTCGTGAAAGCCGCTGCTGCGATGGGACGAGGTCTCGTTGGCATCACTCAGGTAGTTGAGTGATGAAAAATGCAAAAATGACAAACATCGGATGAGGTTTAGATCCCACTGCTCCGTAAAACTCACTGTTGGCCAGTGCTTGATCGCATGCAGTGAGCAAGTGCCTTGGATCAACAGCTATTACATAATGGACTGCCTTGGACTATCAGATCATCAGCAATACTCAGAAACTAGATAATGAAATAATTGCCAAGGGATAAAAGTTTGCATGAGGTTATCAGAGCGGTATATAGGCATGAGTTTTAGTTTAAAAAGACGTGTAATTGCTCACATATAGTCATATTGAACTCCCAATCCTTTCAGGAACAAGCCCTACTTCCCTTATTCAAATCTAATTCAAACAACTGGTTGTTTTTTTGACGGTCTCATTACAGAATGCTTGTCAAGCTTAGGTCTTTGTCTCTTAATGTATTGTACATGTAAAAACATGTACCTCAGGCTAATATGAACATTCATAAACAAATCACTATTTCAACTGAATAATGATTTAGCGTCCCTATATATTACAGAGATATGTTCTTAAACTCTCACCCTCACTGATATTTGTTTGAGAATTAAATATGCCGTTCATTTGCAAACTACATTATGAAGTCAGATTTATATAGCTATGGATTAAATTTTTTTCTTTAAAAAAAAGTGTTGCTTACACTACTGAAAATATAGTTTGTTCAGTGATTTTAAGGAAAACTTTAACACAATTTTTTTAGGTCTGTACAAGAAGACTAACAAGTTTATTTAAACAAATAATGTTTTGTTATTGAACAAACTTTCCTGTGTGCAATATAGGAACAGTATAGCATGGGATGAACAAGAAGAGACTAAACTCAATCTTCATTAAATGAAACAACACATCATGTAGCCTTCCACATCTTAAAGGGGTCATATGATGCGATTTCAATTTTTCCTTTCTCTTTGGAGTGTAACAAGCTCTTGGTGCATAAAGAAGATCTGTAAAGTTGCAGACTAAAGTCTCAAATCCAAAGAGATATTCTTTATAAAAGTTAAGAGTCAACCACGACTACCTAAAACAGCTCGTTCTAACATGCCCTCACATGTCTACGTCACGATGTGGGAAGATTTGCATAACACCGCCCAAATGTTCACGCAAAGAAAAAAGGCGTAACTTTTATTCTCGCTGTAGTATTGTT
>NW_015656153.1:417419-420101 GCF_001515625.1 Sinocyclocheilus rhinocerous | reverse complement strand
GACGCGTTTCAGAAAGGCGGGGCATAGAGGAGAGTACAGTATGTACAGTATGTGGAAAATAATGTGTTTTTTTAACCTTAAACCGCATAAACACATTTCATTACACCAAATACACCAAATAATGTTCTTTTTAGCAACATCATATGACCCCTTTAAAGAGAAGCGCCACTGTTCAGCACAATCGTAACCACAAAACTAAAAAAATTAAATTAAAATTAAACTCTTCTAAATCTCCAACATAAACCAAAAGTCTGTAACAATGTACCTTGTTAACATTAAGTAATTTTATGTATTAATTCTTCACAGTTGTTTACCTTTTTTTTTAAATTACGCACTGCATCACGTCAAGTTATACAGTGCCGCCCACTAATATTGGCATCCTTGGTAAATATGAGCAAAGGCGGCTGTGAAAATAAATCTGCATCATTTTTATCTTTTTTATCTTTCATTCAAAAAATTCACATTGAAGTAAAACAATTGAAAGTAGGGGGAAACTCACATTATGAAATAAATGTATTTCTCCAATGCATGTTGGCTACCATTATTGGCACTCCTAGAAATTCTTATGAGTAAAATATCTCTGAAGTATATTCCTATTCATATTTACATTTTTAGCACACCAGGGTGATTATGAACATGAAATTGTCCAGCCATGACTTCCTGTTCCACAGGATTATAAATATGAGGAACACAAAGGCCACATTCCCTTAATCATCTATCACAAGGAGTAAAACCAAAGAATATAGTTCTGATGTGCAGAACAAGATTGTTGAACTTCACAAAATAGAAAGTGGCTGTAAGAAAATAGCTAAAGCATTGAAATTCCCCATTTCCACCATCAGGGCAATAATTAAGAAGTTCCAAACAACAAATCTGCCTAGAAGAGGACATGTGTCTATATCAATTCAACTAAGAGATTAGTTGAATCTTGGGGTCAGAAAGCCAAAAAAAATATCAAAAAAATCAAACAGCCCCTACATTACCACATGTTGTTCAAATGGGTTTCAAGAAAGAAAAAAAACGCCTCGCTCATCCAAAAACAAACTCCAGCATATTCAGTTGTCAGACACGACTGGAACTTCAAATGGGACTGGCTTCTATGATCAGTTGAAACATAAAAAAAAAGTTTTTTGGCAGCAAACCCACCAGATGGGTTTGGTGCAAACAGGGATTAAAAAGTACCCCATGTCCACGTTTAAATATACTGCTGGGTCTATAATGTGGGCCTGTTTTTCTGCCGGAGGTCCTGGACATCTTTTTCAGATACATGGCATCATGGATTCTATCAAATACCAACAGATACAAAATCTTTTCTAACCCGGACTGCCTCTGTTAGAAATCTTATAATGGACCATGTTTGGATCTTCCATCAGGACATTGTCCAAAACAAACATCAAAATCAACACAAAAATGTGTCACTGAGCACAAAATGAAGCTTCTGCCATGGCCCTGCGTCTGTTAGAAATCTTCTAATGGACCGTGGTTGGATCTTCCATCAGGACAATGATCCAAAACAAACATTAAAATCAACACAAAATGTGTCACTGAGCACAAAATGAAGTTTCTGCCATGGCTGTCTCAGTTCCCTGACCTAACCCTGTAGAAAATGAGTGGGGTGAACTGAAGAGAAGAAGCACCAACATGGAGCTGGTATTCTGAAGGTTCTGGAGAGATTCTGGATGAAGGAATGGTCTCTGATCTCTTGTCAGGTGTTCTCCAAACTCATCAGGCATTATAGGAGAAAACTCAGAACTGTTATCTTGGGAAAAGGACATTGCAATAATTGGGTGCCAATAAATGTGGCTAACGTGAACTAGAGAAAAACATTAATTTCATAATGTGAGTTTCCCCCCACTTTCCATTGTTTTACTTCAATGAACGGTTAGAATTTTGTAAATTTATTGAATGAAAGATCAAAAGGATAAACAATGCAGATTTATTTTCACAGCCACCTTTGCTCATATTTACCAAGGGTGCCAATATTAGTGGGCAGCACTGTAGGGTTGAGGGAAATCTAACCTAAACCTAACCTAACCTAAACGGAAAAAGTACTGGTCATTTTCTGCCAGAATGTTAACTATTTTTTCACTCATTTTTCTTACAGTGTATTTTTTTCTTATTTAAAGTCAGCCTTAAAGTCAGATGTTTTGTGTATAAATATCTTAAAACAATGTATAACAGGTGGATGCTGTTAAAAACTGCTAAAGAAATAGGCCTACGATTACATTGATGTTGGTGTACATTTGCTTTGTTTTCAAATTAAAAATTAGTGAGTCACTATGAGGAATAGAGGAAAATAGTGGAGTATAAAGACCACACTGTAAATCGATGGGAAGTATATAAAGTTTTACAGCTGCAGCATCTCCTCGTTAAAGGGGTCATCGGATGCCCATTTTCCACAAGTTGCTATGATTCATTAGGGTCTTAATGAAAAGTCTGTAACATGGTTTGGTTAAAATTTCTCAATGGTAGTGTAAAACAACACCGTTTTTACCGTCAAAAACAGCTCTGTTCATAGCAAGCTGTTTCCTTGCATGTCGCTTTAAATGTTAATGAGCTCTGCTGACCCCGCCCCTCTCTTCCAAACTGCTCTCAGAGAGACTGTTTACTTTAGCCGCATTCATCGTGAAACTTGCTAATTAGCACATTATTAGGAAAGGCGATTTGCAAAGATTCATTAAA
>NW_015656153.1:413352-415820 GCF_001515625.1 Sinocyclocheilus rhinocerous | reverse complement strand
TGCTCCGGCGGTGAAACAATGGCGGACTGATGACAGCTCACTCAGGGCGGGTCTAAGGTAAGACGCCAGTCCAGTCTGTCAAACTATCGTGGGAGGGGCCTGTCAGTGTGACGTCACACAGACAGGCATCTGAGAACGGCTTGATATGAGAAAGGGGAAATGATTTAACGAGATTTAAAAAAAAACACTGGGTGGATCTTTTTCATTATAGGGTGGTTGTGTACACACACTGCCAACACACATTTCAGTTCAAACAACTTGTAAAAGTGCATGTGGCATTCGATGACCCCTTTAAACTAAATACTAGCTTTCTAATGCCAAATTTACACAGCAAAGGTGACAGAAGCGTTTCTGAGATGTATTTCCACAGATTGTTTAATGCAGTTCAGACATAAATGCATTCACACAGCAATTACAACTGTATTCTTTTCATACTAGGGGCTGCGGTTGGTCAAAACAGGCCTAATTTAGTCTGGCCTTTATCAGGCAATGCGTCTTTACGCTGAGCAAGCATAGACCAGCCTTAACTCGGCTATGTAATGACACCTTTAAGATAACTAAAGATAGCCAAAAGTGTGACTGTGATAAAGATATGATGTCTTAGAAAAATGTGAATAAAATACCCACAGAGGTTACATTTAGTTAAAAACACACCTGCAGGTGTTGGTATGTGAAGCTACATACCAAGTTGATACACTTGAGAGTGCTTTGAGTAAACCAATGATATGATAGCCAACAATATTGCAACAGACATAAGAAGACAAAAGCTTCAAGGTCCTTCAAAGGCTAATCTGAGAGAAATGCCTACATTTTTAACATATAAATAGATGGATTTAATACTATTCAGAAATACAAAATATTTAATTTAGGAAAAATGAATGGAATTTGCATACTTAGACCAATAAGCTCAACAGATCAAATGGATAAGCACTTACAAATCTTCACAAAACTTGCTGGAGGCCAGATCTTAACACACACAAAGAAACATTAACTAGGATCTAATGCTCAAAGATTCTTCCTCTGAGGCAGCAGAGTCTCAGATATGAGTGAGTATCAAATAGAGATGTTTAATGAATGATCCCTAAAATGACTGCCATCTTGTTGATCACACAGTTTTAATCAGGGAGCCGTTAAAGCACATTGTGTGTGGCAGGATGGCAAACACAGCCTAAGCTATGGCATAAATCTTAGCAATAAAGTGGGTGGAAATATAAAACCCTTCTATCAAGTCCATTAGTATCTTGAGCCGAAAAAGCTTTAGAAAATGAAACAGTGATTTTCTGCTTTATGAACCAATCATGATAAAAGCAAAGCAAATGTCTGTTGTCATCTCAAATTTCCATTTGACTTTTAAAACGGTAGAACACTCTAACGAAAAACAAATGAACAGAGGTAACAATTAACACTGCAAGCAAAGCCCATTTTACACTGACACAAGCTCATGGCATAAACCTCAAAGTAAAGATGTTTTTCCAGCAGATCAGCCTTCAGCTTGGCCTTCTCACGATTATCATAAGCTACTTGAAATGTGTTTTCATGCTGTTTTAATGAGAAGAAAAAAACATTTGAAATTGGCTATTTAACTCACATAATTCAGCCTCATTTAACATATGTTTACTGTCTTTGATAGATCAGATGGTTAAGCAAAGGACTACGATTAAAGCTTGGTTGTCCGTATGTCGATGCCAACAAGAGGGATATTACTCATTTGAATTTCCCTATGGAGATCAATACATTTCTGCCTATTAGAAAATTGGTAAACAAAATTCAAACAGCAAAAAGTAAAAACCTAAAACACTCATTTGTTTTAGTACACTTTTAATTTGCAGGAGTGTAAATTATTGAAGTAACTGTACTTCATCACAAAACTTAAACCAATTGTTCACCCAAAAATGAAAATTTGCTGAAAAATTACTCATCCTCAAGTCATCAATTAACATCTTGTAGAGTGAATAGATGCACGTCTGTTATAAACAAATTCATCATTAAGACGGTTTTAACTGCAAAGCATTTCTCCAGTGAAAAAAGTCATTCTGTCTGAATTTGGAGTGAAATATGCACAGATCAAACGCCGTTTCAAGCAAAAAGAGTATAGAAGTGTTGTAAACAAATGTCTTTGGATTTTGATGCGAGAGGACAACAGGGGTGAATTTTTTCACTGGAGGAAGCATTATTATTGGATTTTGGCCAGTTAAAACATCTTAATGATGGTTTTATTTCTTACAAACGCATAGCTTTTCATGTCTAGAGTCGTGTGGATTACTTGTAAATAGAGTGGGGGAACTATGACGTCACGTTGTATGCGGATCGGCTGTTAGCATCGCACTGGTTCCCTCGACAAAAAGCCTATAGGATTTTTCCATAGGCTTTTGGATTATCGCAAAAAAAATAAGCTCTGTGTTCAACCATAGTTCATGAAACTTACACGTTTTGTCCATCAAGATAATCTTCACAAAATAATATAACTT
>NW_015656153.1:408263-409193 GCF_001515625.1 Sinocyclocheilus rhinocerous | reverse complement strand
TATAGGATTTATAGGATTTTTCCATAGGCTTTTGGATTATCGCAAAAAAAATAAGCTCTGTGTTCAACCAAAACTTACACAAGACAGTCTTCACAAAATAATATAACTTTTATGAATTTTTGAGCCTAAATAAAAGCGCCAGAACTTAAAAGCTAAACTTACGCTATAACTACACCTCCACGGTCGCTCGCCTTCAACGTCACCACCACCATGCTCCCGACAACGTTTTCAAACTTATTTTTAACATGTTCAGTGAAAAGGATTTACTCTGTATATGAATTTTAACCCACGCTACATGAACCTTTTCATATAAACTGGAATAAATACAAAACTAGAGCCAAACTAAAACTGAAATGAGACATAAATAGTAAATAGTATAGTGAATAAATGAAACAATCATAACTAAAGGACATATGACAGCACATATTTCTGTACATTTCGAAATAAGGTGCATTAAAAGTCAATAAATCCTTGATTAATATGAATATTTTAATTAAAAACATGTCTTCACGTACTATTCAATAAAATTCTAGTGCATTTAATCTATTAAATAACAGCAGAGTGAGCGAGGTTTTGGATATGGTAAGATTAAACTTATTTTAGTGAATAAAGTAAATCCTCATATGCTTTCTAACAGCTTCATGTGGCCGTAAACATTTAATTTTAACGTGGCTTTAAGCACTATGCATCGTTAAAAGTTTCACTTTCACCGCGACTAAGCGGGTAAATTTGGTGTTTACATGGAACAATCATATGAGTTTACCTTATGGTATGAACCCAGAGTCTCTGCATAAGCGGGAAAGCGATAAAACGAGTATCTTCCATCCAAAGACTTGTGTTGCATTTCGGGGCAAAACAAAAAAACATTGTCTAACAACAATATAAAATGCGGGAATCTATTAATTGGTTATTCTACAATTAATTGTATTA
>NW_015656153.1:406324-408164 GCF_001515625.1 Sinocyclocheilus rhinocerous | reverse complement strand
ACAGTTTAAAAAAATCACGAGTGGGGTGTAACTGGTGTGTTTTATGTCGTAGAATAAAACGTGAAAGTATCTTGAGCTTGTGTGAACCACGGACCTTATTTTAGGGATTTAACCAAAATCCCATTCAAAAAACCCATTGGCTCTGGGACGATGGAACCTAAATCTAGTGCTAAAATGTTAACTCGCTTCCGGGTTTTTGCCTACAAAGTGACATCATAGTTCCACCACTCTATTACTATGACGTTTTTATCAGCTGTTTGGACTCTCATTATGGCGGCACCCATTCACTGCAGAGGATCCATTGGTGAACAAGCGATTTATTGCTAAATTTCTCAAGATCTGTTCTGATGAAGAAACAAACTCATTTACATGGATGGCCTGAGGCCGAGTAAATGTTCAGCAAATTTTCATTTTGGGGTGAACTATTGCTTTATGTATTATTGGCTTTTCCTTGAGTATAATGTACTTTTTGCACATCAAACTACTGACTGACATTATTAACCTTCTTTTCAAATTATAGGAATTACACATCAGCTGTTAACTACAAAAATGCTCAAAAGAACCCGAAAATGAAGCTTTATTAGTTCAGGTGGCCATGAGCACACTGGTGCCATGGGTTCATTTGTACACTGGCATTTGAAAGGCAGAATTCACAGAGAAGAGGCTGAAAAAGCGTTAATGTTAACCCACTGCGTCATCACACCAAGAGTGCAGCGGCACAGTCTGATACTGACACTAACACATTGTCCAAGAGTTCACTGTCCACTGTGCGACCTTCTGCCAGTTTAGTAACTCAGAGTAATCACTTTACTCCATTTCAGTGCACTAAAGTGAAGCTTTCAGATAAATTGTCTCCTAAAATTGCTCCTCTCTGACAGCTTCCCATTAAATGCAAGATTTGTAAGTATACTGTATAATCGGTCTATGCTGTATAGTGGTACTCATAGAATAAATTGAACTGTCAAGAACTGTCAGACATACATAGCAACATTCCAGAACAAAAACACATTTATTTGCACTTTAACATTGATTTTATAAAAGTTTTATAGGCCATTTTTATGCAGGCCTTATGAAATAAACATTTTCAAAAGACACGTACAATTAGGGTTGCAAAATTCCGGGAATTCTCAAGACTGGAAACTTTCCATGGGAATTAACGGGAATATATGGGAATTAATCGGAATTAATTGGAATAAACTGGAAATTTGCAAAGTTGCAGGAACTGGGGACTTAATGTAGTTGAGAAAAAAATCTTGCAGCATAATCGTGGTTAAAACAATTTCAGTTTAATTTCTACCCTACACATTTCTCAATCACATGCACAGCACACTGCTTAATGCAGGGCTATTGAGGCCACACCCCCTACATGCACTGTGCTTTCCTCCATAACATGAACAGATAATTTCTTAAATCCTGCACACAAAATATCAAAATGTCTATCTTGGTATGTATTCATATAAATTACATGAATATTACAAAACATTATGTTTAAAACTTCCTTGTGCTGTGTGTAATATTCTGTGCAACTAAATTAGGCTATACCATTGTAAAAAAATACGCTGACTGAACAAACATTTAGGTAAGATAATAATAAAACAAAAGTCTAAAAATGACCCTCCCCCACACACAATCCCCTCTAGTCACCTAAGAGGGGGATTCCCCTCCATTTTCTCTGAAGCCACACTTGCTGCATTTGAGCCCAAAGACTACATCTTTACAAGGTTTGATATTCTAAATATATTTGATATATGGGATTCAAGTTTAAATTGTAAATACCAAAAAGTGTTTATACAGTAGCTAGCTAGCCAGTAAATCAAGATATGAAAAATCTAAGCGAGTT
>NW_015656153.1:392315-405714 GCF_001515625.1 Sinocyclocheilus rhinocerous | reverse complement strand
GGCGGAAGTGATATAAAAGTGTTTATTACGTTTGAAATATGGATATTTTTCTTACAAAAACGCATCGATTCGCTACAGGAGGCCTTTGTTCACCCCCCGGAGCCATGTGAGACACTTTTTTTAATGGATGGGCGCTTTTTATTTCACTTCTTTTGGACTGAAGCACTGCAACACCCATTGACTGCAATGATAGAGCTTGGAATAGCCAGGACAATTTTAAATCTAACTCCGACTGGATTCGTCAGAAAGAAGAAAGTCATATACACCTAGGATGCCTCGGGGGTGAGTAAAACACAGCCTAATTTTCATTTTTGGGTGAACTAACCCTTTAAGCGAGTTATCACTATTTCATTGACAATTTATGAGGTATGTGCTAGCTAGCTCAAGCTGTGATGCTCTTCTGCTAGCCAGTTTTCTGTTATCATACAGAAGTACAGTACTGGTCAAAAGTTTGGACACATTACTATTTTTAATGTTTTTAAACATTGCATATCTTTTGCTCATCAAGCCTTCATTTATTTGATAAAAAATACAGAACAAAACAGTAATATTGCGCAGTATTACCGGTATTACAAATTTCAAATAATGGTTTTCGGTTTAAATATACTTTAAGATATAATGTATTTCTGTGATGCAAAGCTGAATTTTGAACATCATTACTCCAGTCTTCAGTGTCACATGATTCTTCAGAAATCATTCTAATATGCTTATGTATTATCAATTTTGGAAACAGTTGTGCTGCTTAATTTTTTTTTATTATCTGTGATTCTTTTTTCAGGATTCTTTGATGAATAAAGAGTAAAAAAAAGTTTGGAGTCAGTATCTTTTCTCTTTTTTTTAAATAAATTATTTTATTCAACAAGGATGTGTTAAATTAATAAAAAGTAATAGTAAAGACTTATATTGTTAGAAAAGATTTATATTTTGAATAAACACTGTTCATAAGATTTTATTCATCAATAAAACCTGAAAAAAGCATCACAGATTCCCCCCCCCAAAAATCCATAAATGTCATTTTTAAAATTTGTATTAGTTTGCATGCATGTGAGCCTATGATCAAACAAAATGTTTATGTTTGTATATGATACAGTTTTATAAATTTTCCCAAATTTCCAATTAATTCCCATAAATTCCTTTAAAAAATCCCGTAAATTCCTGGTAAGTTTTAAACTTGGAATATTTTCAAAATTCCCCAGACAAAGTTCCCTTGGAAAGTGCCCCATTGCAACCCCACATACAATTAAATAAGAGAAATGTTTATCAAAATTCAAAAAAGGTTTACTTCTCCATTAGAGATTGACCAATAAAGCCAAAACCAATTCTGCTAATAACAACAATTACTATAGAGAAACAGGCACTTTCAGATTAATTTATTAAACCAGAAGAAAGGCAATGCTTTTAAGCTTTGCAACCTGGTTACATTTTCTGGTGGATCTCCTGTTGATGACAAAAGCCTTTTGCAAAGACAATTCCATTTTGTTTTGTTTACTTTTTAGCTAATTATCAGCATCACTGTTCATTACTGCAGATTTCAAACTGATGTTTAATCAACAAACCAATAAAACAACAGAGCATCTCTCGAACACACGTGGGACAGAATATACTGGGTGCATTTTGAAATACTGCGAGCTTTTTCTTTACTTTAATGCTATCTCTGTAGCTGTTCTACAGTCAAAGTATTTGAAGATATACAAGATACACTTAGAGGTTTTATACAGGTTGTTCTGGCAAACAAGATTTAACTCGAGAGTTGACATTTATCATTTACAAACATCCTAATAACAAGCTTCATAATGTGACATCTGTGTATGTGAATCAGCATGAAGGCAAACTGAGCAAAAGGAACACAAATAGAAGGAACGGCTTCATAAGACAACGACTTGATATAAAGTTTAATAATATCGAATAAAATCAAATCTTCATATTAATATATAATCACACTCAAATGAGAAAAGCTGAAGATGGGTCCTAATAAAGGGATGCCATCTAGCTCTCCAACTACCCTTCTTCATTACTGATGTGAAAAATAATCAAGCTTTAATATTAGTTTGGCTCTCCAAATTAAAAACATCCCGCTGATGCTATACTTTAAAAAGCTTTGTAATACTTTACAGGAAAAAAAAAACTTGCTAATAGGTTAACTATAAGTCACTTTATATCTTATAAAAAACACTAAATGTAACTTTGAATTATATGTAATTTCAGGGTACAGTATTGTCAAACTGATGGGTTTTGCAAGTAAAAATTATGAATTACCATTTAATTTAAAATGAAAATCAGCAATGTACATTAGGGTGTTTCATGTTGCTTCATGTTATTTGGTTAAGGTTTATCACACTATTTTAGTTTTATGTGTATTACCCTGATGTAGGGATGTAAAATATGTGACGATTCAAATCGGTTGACATGTTAAATGAATCGCAATACAATTGGGGGTACAACCATTTTTATACACAGTCCCCCTCATTTTCAGGGGCTCAAATTTAATGTAATTGGACAAATAAATACAATCATAAATAAAATGTTCATTTTTAATATTTTGTTGCAAATACTTTGCAGACAATGACTGCCTTAAGTGTGGAATTCATGGACATCACCAAAGACTGGGTTTCCACCTTTGTGATGCTTTGCCAGGCCTTTACTGCAGCTGACTTCACTTATTGTTTGTTTGCGGGTCTTTCTGCCTTTAGTTTTGTCTTCAGCAAGTGAAATGCATGCTCATTACAGAATATTGCAGAATATTCCACTTTTTACCTTCAAAAACTCCTGGGTTGCTTTTGCTGTGTTTTGTGTCATCGTCCATTTGTACTATGAAGAGCCGCCCAATCAACTTTGCTGCATTTGGCTGAATCTGAGCAGAAAGTATATCCCTATACACTTCAGAATTCTTCTGGCTGCTTCTGTCTTCTGTCACGTCATCAAGAAACAGCAGTAACCCAGTGCCACTGGAAGTCATGCACGCTCATGCCATCACATCACCATGTTTCACAAATGATGTTTTATGCTTTGGATCATGAGCTGTTCCCAGCTTTTCTCCATACTTTTTTCTTCCCCTCATTCTGATACAGGTTGATCTTAATTTCAGCCGTCCAAAGAATGCTTTTCCAGAAGTGGTCTGGCTTTTTTAGATGTTTTTTGGCAAAGTTTAATCTGGCTTTATTGCACCTTGTGGTAAACCCTATTTGCTCTCGTGAAGTCTTCTCTTGATTGTAGACTTTGACAACGACACGTCTACCTCCTGTAGAGTGTTCTTCTCTTGGCTGGATGTTGTGAAAGGGTTTTTCTTTACCATGGAGAGGATTCTCTGATCATCCACCACTGTTGTCCTCCATGGACGTCCAGGCCTTTTTATGTTCATGAGCTCACCAGTGTGTTCTTTTTTCTCAGAATGTACCGATTTGGTATGGAGATAGAATTGTTGCTTAATTCCAAATAAATAGATTACGATCCACAAATAAATGTAAAGTGATTAACAAAGCTATCTACAAATGCACAGGACGCGATTCACAAATAAATGCCAGGCAAAGTTGTGGTTGTGACATAAATATATATTTGTGAATATGTTTTTTTATTTGCAAATCTCATTTTATTTATTTGTGAATTTAATTCATGTTTGTGAAACTTTAAGATTTATTTGTGGAACTCATTCTATTTATTTGTCAATATGTTTAATGTTTGTTAATCTCTTTACATTTATTTATGGATCGTAATCTATTTATTTGGAATTAAGCAACAATTCTATCTCCATAATTTGGCCACTCCTAATGTTCCTGCTATCTCTGTGATGGATGGGTTTTGTTTTTGAAGCCAAACAACCGTCTGTTTCACTTGTATGGAGAGCTCCTTAACGGCATGATGTGGGTTCACAGCAACAGCATCCAAATGCAAATGGCACACTTAGAATCAACTCCAGACCTTTTACCTGTTTAATTGATGTAGAAATAACAAAAGAATAGCCCACGCCTGTCGATGAAACAGCTTTTGAGTCTTGTCCAATTACTTATGGTCCCTTAAAAAGGGGGGAGGTACATATTAAAAAGCTGTAATTCCTTAACCTTTCCTCCAATTTTTATGAGAATACCCTCAAATTAAAGCTCAGAGTGTGCACTAGTTTATTATACAACTGTAACTTGAATATGTTTTGGTCAGCAGCTAAAATAATAAAAATTGCGCCTGTGTCCAAATATGGACCTAACTGTATACAATCTAATTTAGATTAAAAACTGCTCATGCTTTGTTTGGATCATGATTAAAATACAGTGGTTGCCTCTAATTTTAAATGGAAAGAGCACAGACAAAGCTTTAGTTTGTTTATATGAAGACATTTCTTGTGTTATCTATTTATTTGATTTGGGGTTTGTTTTAAAAAATTTTATTTAGTTTTGTTATTTGACATATTTCAATTTCATGTGCAGCATTAAAAAAAGAATGCCGTTTCAATTATAATTTGTCTTAAATGTCATTTTGTAAAAAAAATAATAATAATAAATTGTTAGAAAATCGTATAGTGAAATCAGTATCGGGAATCGTATTGCATCATGAGTTGAGTGAATCGTTACATCCCTGATGGTATACAAGTATTGGCCATGTTTTATGAACAGGCTACTTAACTTACAGCGATTCATCATGTGGCTTTCTGTTGTACCACTTGTTTTTTATGGTGGTTAT
The DNA here is from genome assembly GCF_001515625.1 of Sinocyclocheilus rhinocerous. Lineage (NCBI taxonomy): Eukaryota > Metazoa > Chordata > Actinopteri > Cypriniformes > Cyprinidae > Sinocyclocheilus > Sinocyclocheilus rhinocerous. The sequence goes on along the minus strand of NW_015656153.1, from coordinate 401,046 downwards.
GAGTACATTTTAATACAAAGCAGATTTTGATTTGAAAATGAAGTATGGTTATAAGTAAAACATGCAGGCACCAATATATCTTGCAATACTTGAAACAATGTTACCATATTGTTTATGGTGATTTCTGACAACCACTGCCACAATTTTTACTGTAAATTTAACAGGATTTTTTTACTGGATATTTCTTAAAATCTAGTAAGATATCCAACGTGATCTCATGATGATTCATATGTATTTTACGTAAAATGTGGTTCTATAAATGTCCATTTACTTACGTTTTTACAGGCACTAAAACGTTCAGTACTTACGTATTTTCAGAATTTAAATGTACAAAACTGACGTATTGACGACACCTAAAAAATGAATCCTTATGAATATTGAAATCGCGGCATTAATTTTATTATTAGTTTTTAGTTGTCATATGAATTACCTTGTTTTCAATTGCATTATTAAATTGTTTACTTGTTTACATATGAAATGATAACATTTCGTTTTGTTGTGTGATTTCTGCTGCCAGCTCGTTTCCAAGAATATGCCTACATAATGTTAAACAAGACTTCACTTTAAACCTTAAAATAAATAACATTTCTGCAATCGTTTAACCTTTACTTGTCATGTAATGTTTGCTTTGATTGCCATGGGCCACAAAAGGCGTTTTCTCCGACATGCTGTGACTGACAATAGAACTATAAAATACATCAAAAACGCAACATAATTACGAAATGAAACTCTTGTAATCCAATGTAATTGGATTACAATCCAACGGCGATCTTCTCCATCCCGAGCAGTGAGTCCAGTGACCGTGAGCAGCAGTGTTGCCAGATTGGAAATGTCCAAGTATCGTACCAGAAGTTCAAAATGATCGTATTTGGAAGAAAATTATCGTACACGAGTCACACGTTCAGAATACACCTATTTATCTAGATGTTACAGATATTTATCCTTTTCAGCACTCATTTTCAATACTTTATTGCTAAACTATCGACCTCAGCTTTGAAAAAAAAAAACTGACCTAAGTGCGGCAGGAACGTTAACTTGTGCTCTTGAGAGAGAGTCGTTCTCCACGATGATTGGTCGATAAGGTGTGAGATGAGATGAAAGACAACACGTTCAAGTCTCCTCACAATCATGAAGGTACACGTAGGCTACAGTAGGATCCACTCATTCAAAATTATGGTACAAATACGATAATTATCGTACGTCTGGCAACACTGGTGAGCAGCAAAGCCCACGCTGACTGACGATCTGTTTACAAATTAAAATGTTGCTGCTTCAAACGACAGGTTTTATGGCAGGATAATCGAACGCTCATTGACTCTCACCTGCATTCGTCACAGATTGTGACATGCCGTGTTTCTGGTGAGGTGAGTTTGAATGATGCGCGCATGCCTTCATGAGTTCACGGAGTGGATCGGGAAAATGATCTGGATAATATTTTCAGTCAATTTTAATGATACTGAATTTAAAAAAACACAAGCCAATAAAATAACCACACTTTTACTGAAAGTAACACAATAAAACTGGACAGAATTTATATTAATATTGGTAACACTTTACAATAAGGTTCATTAGTTAACTACTTTAGTTAATGAACTAAGAATGAACAATAGTTCTTCAGCATTTACTAATCTTAGTTCATGTTAATTTCAACATTTACTAATGCATTATTAAAATCAACAGTTGTGCTTGTTAACAGTTAATGCACTCTGATTTAACATGAACTAACAGTGAATAACTGTATTCTCATTCATTAACATTAAGAAAGATTAATAAATACTGTAATAAATGTATTGTTCATTGTTCGTTCATGATACATTAACTAATGGAACCTTATTGAAAAGTGTTACCTTAATATTAAATATCAATATATTATTTTTATTCACTTCTATGTAACAGAATCAGATAGCCTATATTTTCGGTGCATCCCTACTTACATCCCCTCCTTGTTTACAAATCCGAAGTAAGTCCATACATCCGATTTAAACGCGGACGGGGCTTTCCTGATAACTTTCCGCGATGCCACTCTCTTTATTTGACTAACTTACTGCATGTTGTGACCCAGCTGACCTCACCAGAAAAAAACTCAACGCCACAATCTATTGGATTGTAAAGAAATATATTTTATTATTCTACCAAATAGTATAATAAAAGATCGATACTTGGCGTCCCTGTATCGATACAGTATTGCCGCGGAAAATATCGCGATAATATGCTGCATCGATTTCCCCCCCCCACCCCTAGTTGAAATACGTCTAAATTGTACGTTTTAGCATCAATAAAAACGTACAAAAATGTACGTTTTGTGCTTGTAAATGTTACATATTAATACCTACGTATAAACATGAGACCAGGCTGAGCTATCACATATTTAAAAAAGGATTTTGCTGGTTAATCTATTTATTTATTTAAAATGAACATAGTTAGATCTTAGATTTCCACTGCATAAAGTATTTCAAGTTGAGTTATTCTTAAACTCACAGTAAATTTAATGTTAAATAGTTCACAAAAAAATTAAAATTCTGTCATCATACTCACCCTCATGTTGTTTCAAATCTGTACGACTATCTTTTAAGATAATTTGAGAAATTTCTCAGTATTTTTTGTTCATACAATGGAAGTCAATGATAACCAAAACAGTTTAGTTACCAACATTCTTCAAAATTTCTTCTATGTTCTGCAAAAGAAAGAAAGTCATACAGGTTTAAAACGACACAAGGGTGAGTAAATAATGACAGTTTTTATTTTTGGGTGAACTATCCCTTTAAGGAAACCCATTTCAACAATTAATTCAAGTTAGTTTGATTTAAAGCTGCTGTCAAAGTTGAACACAAATGGTTATGTGCAGCTATACCCATATAGTCTGAAAAGAGTGTTAAAGATCTTTCAAAACATCTAAAGAAAGAGTAAAGTGATTCTGGATGTACACAGCATGTTAATTTGTTTGCTGGTGTTAGTTCAGACTCTCAGATGACAGTTTGTTGCCACTGAACTGACAGAACACAGGAAGTCAAACTCTTGTTAGTTGTTAAAGAGTCTGTCTTCAAAGGCATGAAAGACGCAGGGCAAAGTGCCCAGGAAAGCGCAAGGGATGTTTTTTCCCTCATACACTCGTATGACAAATCCTGTTTAGATTACAGTGAAAGAATCGACTGCTTTAGATGCTTTCAGCATACTGAGAGAAAAACCAACAATAGTTTGACTTGGTTTCCAGCTGTGTAACGACCAGCACAAACAACAGAGGCTCAATCTTGTGTTCTTGCACGCTGGGTGTTGCCATCTGTGATTCTGAAGACCATGTGCTCCACAAGCTTCAGAGGATAGCCTGAGGTCTGCCCTGAAAGATTTTAGAGTGGCTCATGAGCAGGCTTTACCGTCCTTGTAGCATAAACATTTTACCAGCGATAATAGACCAGGAGAGCTTCAACCCCTTCACATCGACCACAGCTGCAAACCCGCAAACAGCGGAATCTGGTTTCGTTGGCCACTCTTACCCCCCGTTCTCTCCCCGAACACACCAGTAAATTTCACAGCTGTGACTCTGGCATGGGCCCAGGTCGTGTCTGATGGGTTTAAGATTAGACACATGAAACGACTCTTCCCCGTCAAGCATATGTGCGAGCTGGAAATCTCAGGGACACATGTTCTCAAGGTAATGAAGAACATTCCACAGTGTCTTCATTCAAATAGAAATACTGTAATCAAAGTACTTTTGATGCAGTCTGAAGAATGTCTTGCCTTTGGGGCTTTCTGGGATAAAAAGAAGGGACATGTGAGTCTGTAACTCACATAACCCCAATCTCACCCTAAATTATCTTAATAAAAATGACACATTTGTTTTATATAGTGTCACCAGTGAGATACTGCATCTCTACAGACTTCCAAGAACAGCTTTCAGTACATTGCCGTCAAGGGAAAACAACAATTAGTCATCGCTGATTAGTCAGCTGACATTTGGTACACATTTTGGTACATGCAATAATTCAAAGCACTGTTTGTAAATGAACCCTTAAATATGCATGAGGAAGGAGATGATTCAAATATTTAAAACGGAGCATGACGAGCTGGTTCATCTGGTCAGATTATATTTTTTCAAATGCAAAAATAAACTTTTTTAAATGGGAAAAGATGGGAAGACTATCAGCAAGTCTGAGATTTCATGGTCAAAGTGTGCAACATACAACATACATTTGGGGTATTAAAACTATTCAAGTTCTATAGTAGTTTTAAATACATTAAAAATTAAAGTGAATTTCATCAAAATAGTATAATGTACAGTATAACAAATGAATATTTATTTTGAGATTTACTCGTCACAGGTGAGAGTTTGTTTTGTGCTCTACAATCCTAATTTGTGTATTACAGTTAATCATTAGCCCAGACCTGCCAACCTGTACGCATTTTGCGTAGCGGCTACGCATTTTGACCTCAAAGTACGCTGGTACGATTTGTCACTCTAAACTACGCAAAAATCTAGTGACTGCGCAGTATTCAAAACAAGCAACAGAAAAAGATGAAGAGTTCAACCAATCAGAGCGGTTTTTTTTTTTGGTTTTGCATTTATTTTTTTTTTTGGTTTTGCATTTAAATAATTTCTGCGTTTTATTTCTCTCCTAGTAGCCTATAGTTTATAGTTTCAGTTCAAAGCGGCTCGCTCTCGCCCCGTCAGATGCTCTGACAGAAAGGCTGCATGTGAGGCTGACAGAGACGCGCTGTTTAATGTGTTTGAGATGTGCTGTTCCCTCTCAAGCTTTCACGAGACATCACGGAGACATTTCTCCGTTAAGGGTGGCATACCATACGTGCCATTTTCCCAGGACGCGTCCTGGCCAGGATTTGTTTTGGCTTTGTTTTCCTGTTTTCATGCTTGCAGAAGGTAATGATCGAAAAGTAGTTTGACCAATAACATGCAAGCATTGTACATAATGGACCAATCATGGCGTGGTTACTCCCGCCCACCGTCAGCTGCCAAGCCGTCGTCCTGACAGCCCGGAGAGGAGGGAAGAGTAGCCTACGCGATCAGCCCAGCCCCCAAGCTGTCTCAAAATTGTTCAAATTTGTGTTTGATGTGTGTGTGGGATCATTAAAAAAAAATGCATACATGTGCACAAAAGAGCTCTTTCCTCCTCACTCAGTCAATGTAGCGCCGCTCGCCCCGCCTGACAGAGCCGCTGCTCACACATGTTATAGCCACTAAAGCCGCTATTGTCTGTTCCTGTGCACGTGGAAAACTATTCCGGGAATCTCGCGCTGGTTACTCGGTGTGATAGAGCGTGGGTACGCCCTTGAATTCAGACAAATTGAATTTTTTCGAAGTGCATGGACGCAGCTCTCGCCCCCCTCAGAGCGAACGGGATGCGCGTTCTCAATTATTTGGATGACTGGCTGATCTAATGTCAGAGGCTGCTGGGACTCATGGCAGCGGCATCAGTATGTCATCTGGGTTTACTACACATGCGCCCGCTGCAGTTCTGGCTGAAATCTCGAGCCCCTTGGACGGCGTGGACTTCATAAGGTTCGCTCATCAGAGGGCGGTGCCTGGATTGCCGCTCCTCTGCAACGTTCAGGTGAGTATGACATTTTTCTTCAGATGAGTCCGTCTGCCCTCTATCAGTGGTGGACCCATAAGGACTCTGGCGATGAGCTCATGCCGACAAAATGTCCGCATTCCTCTCACCCATCGAACCTGCAGGACATCAGCCCGGCTTCTCACGTCCCCCTTCCATGGCGAAGCGGAGAGCCGAGTGCAGATAACATTACTGGAGCGAAGGGTTCTCATGTCGCCGCAGATGCCGCACGACCCACTGTCTAAAAAGTGTGCAGCTCCCCGCCTGGGAGCGGCGCTCTGCCGTGTGCAAATCACAATCACTGGCTCCTCACTCGTTCACACGATACCAGCCCCTCATCAGCGGCTGCTGTGTTTGGAAGACACTGCTCTCTTATTCACACGATACCAGCCTCTCATCAGCAGCTGCCGTGTTTGGAAGACACTGTTCTCTCATTCACATGATACCAGCCCCACATCAGCGCTGCCGTGTGTAGAGGACTCCGCTCTCTCACTCATTCAGGGCGATATGCAGCCTCCGCTTCAGTGCGGCGACAAGTGCTTCAGTCGCTTACCCACTCACCAGCAGTAAAGCGGCAAGGAGTCACCTGATGCCCCTGCTTGGAAAAGCAGGCGAAGGCAAGGAGTCACCTGATGCGACTGTGCGGAGAAGCACGCGAAGGCGAGGAGTCACCTGATGGCCAGGCGCGTGTCTTATCAGCCTTCCAGATTTCGCTGGACTATTACGTCAGTTGTTCACGTCCCTACGAAGGGATCATTAAAAAATGCATACATGTGCACAAAAGAGCTCTTTCCTCCTCACTCAGTCAATGTAGCGCCGCTCGCCCCGCCTGACAGAGCCGCTGCTCACACATGTTATAGCCACTAAAGCCGCTATTGTCTGTTCCTGTGCACGTGGAAAACTATTCCGGGAATCTCGCGCTGGTTACTCGGTGTGATAGAGCGTGGGTACGCCCTTGAATTCAGACAAATTGAATTTTTTCGAAGTGCATGGACGCAGCCGGTGAGTTCTCAGCACACGCGCCCGCAGGTCCGCACAATGTGCGCAGTTGGACAGGCAGGCAATGCAGTGATCCTGTTTGTCTGGCGGGTCAATAGGTCCTGCACAGATACTGCAGTAGGATGTCATCTTCATTCTCGATGCATAAGCCAACGTGAAGTAGAAGATTCTGACGTAATTGTCGCATGCACCGCATTTTATACTGCCTCTCGAACTCGTCAGTATTTGCATGCAATTTGCATACTTCGCGACAATTGGCCAGTCATTTGGACTGCGTGAGCCAATAGGACTTCAGGAAAGGTTGGAAGGGAAGGAGTTCCCATAACGGAGAAATGTCTCCGTGATGTCTTGTTCCCACTCTCAGGGAACCGAGGTTACGATAGTAACCTGAGACATTTTCCTTAATGCATAACTTACATTTCACAGGTATATTCTCCATCTGTAAATGTTAAAAAAGCCATGGAAATATTTCCATTTTGCTGTCAGAAGTGCATGAGCTTTTGCTTTGCGATTCTCAGCTAAACTCCACAGACTTCATTTAGAACGAGTGCCGCTGCGAGCATGAGCGCCAAACAGACAGAGCTCAATGAAATAGGAGCGCAATAACTCTGACTAAAATATACATTTTGCTGAAATATTTGTAGTTGGACAATAAATGTGACATATGTAGAATTTTAAACCTACAAGTAAGTGTATTTGTATGATAGCACTAACTGTAAAGTGTAATGGGGTGATCAAAATAGCCTTTATACTCAATTAGTCTGTGCTTTTTATTATTTTCATTTTTAGTTTAGTAACTTTAACTTCTGCTTTAAAAGGATTATTTTTGTTTTTAGATTGCAATGCTACAATGTTACAATGTAATGTGATTTTAACCCTAGTTAAACTGTGTAAAAAATAGGAGAAATGAGCATGACAAACATACAAAATTCAATATACACGATCAAAACTATAAGATAGCTATATAATGATACCAATATACTGTATAGTGCAGGGGTGGCGAACGTCGGTCCTGGAGAGCCGCAGCCCTGCAGAGTTTCGCTTCAACCCTAATCAAATACACCTGTACAAGCTAATAAAGGTCTGAAGGGTTACTAGGAAGCTACAGGCAGGTGAGTTTTAATTAGGGTTGGAGCTGAACTCTGCAGGGCTGCGGCTCTCCAGGACCGGAGTTCGCCACCCCTGGTATAGTGCATCCCTAATTGCCCATTTTGCCAAAAAGTAATTTGGAGGCTTTGCTTGGTTCAAATTCTGTCTTTGTCCATTAGTTCCGCTGGAAGACGTTTATATTAGTGCTGGCAGATCAGCAGCAAAGTGACTTTATTAAATCATTGGAGGCTATTATTTTATATCTTGTTTGTATCAGTAAAAGAATCAATGCTCTAAAGATAAACTAGCGCATACCCTGTATCTCCACTTGTAATGCATATCAATACAGTGAAGCCGTTGTGTAACTATTGCAACTTTGTCTTTTTAAATCCAATTCTCCATGTCAAATTTTTTGATTTGATGTGCAACGAGTGGAGACGAGGCGGCCCTGTTATACTCCATGTTGTACAAATTTGGTAAAAGGGGTTATGGACCATTAATCTAAAAGTCAATTTGCTGCACATAAGCTGCCGTCTGTAATGGGATATCACTGATGATCTGCTCAGTGAAAAATCCTAATCATGCATACATGTTTGATGGATTTCTTTTTCCCAAGAGGTGATAATTCCTGTTAAACATGAGCTGAATTGATTCAGTAAGAACTATTTCTATATCTGAAAACTGTTTGATTATGATACATCTGATTCTATCCATTTATGTCAATACTGGATGCTTACGCTAGATTAGTTTAATGGTCAGAAATTAAGCTTTCAAAAAAGTAATAATTTAATAACACTGTTAAATGTAACTTTAGCAAATCTCAAAATGATTATCCATTTTTCATACTCTACATTAGCCTATATTGTTGTAATGCCTAAATTCACTTGCAGCACATAAAATGAATCCTCTTTTAACATTTATTTATACAAAATGCAGAGAATTTAAATATCAGCCATTTATCTGTTTTAAAGGGGTCATATGATGCGATTTCAATTTTTCCTTTCTCTTTGGAGTGTTACAAGCTCTTGGTGCATAAAGAGGATCTGTAAAGTTGCAAAGACTAAAGTCTCAAATCCAAA
>NW_015656153.1:385478-391948 GCF_001515625.1 Sinocyclocheilus rhinocerous | reverse complement strand
TTTTCTGACCGATGAGCTTTGTAAAAATCGACACGTTTCAGAAAGTCGGGGCATAGTGGAGAAACAATAATGTACAGTATGTGGAAAATAATGTTTTTTGAACCTTAAACCGCATAAACACATTTCATTACACCAAATACACAAAATAATGTTCTTTTTAGCAACATCATATGACCCCTTTAATATTAGTGCTTCCCTAATAATACTTTTGACAATTTATGAAAATTGGTTAAAAGTGTTTCTCCACTTTTAACCAATACTTAAAGTCATTATTTGTGAAAACATATGAAAACATTCTCTATCCAGCCGTTTATGAGAGTCTCATATAAACCTGCTAGGAACATAATTTACATTAAATACTGTAAAAAATGCTTTGCAGTAAAACACCTGCCGTTATTTCAACTTTTTAAGCATTTTATGGTCAAGAAACATTGCTTCCTATATACCAATCCAATTATTTACCAGGAAGGTAATACTCTTGAGGACCACAATAAATATAATGGACCCTGAAGCCCTAAACAGGGAATAAAACCCTTTCTAATTTTTAGTCATAGCGCTTGTTTCTTTTCCTTCAGCTTCAAGCTTTCCATCTACGTAATACCACAATTACTGTCACTTTATATTCAGCAGACCTGTGCACTATTTATATCCTCTCTTGATAGTAACATTTAGACCGTAGGTTATATTTTACCTTGTCGGTTTAGTCAAAACATTTCACCTTTAGCTGACTGTTTTGGATGGTTAGTAGGAAATGTTTTGGAGAACACTGCCTTTTTGTAAGTGTAGATTTTCAACTTACAGACCACATTTTCTTTTATGAAGGCATTTAGGTAAAACAAAACCAATGAAATGTAAAAACAAAAACAATTCAGCACGAACATGTAGTCATTATATTATAACTCAGGCACTTAAAAAGGGCAGCCAAAAAGGAATGTGAATTAAACCGCATTGAACATCAGACTACATAACCCAACATCATTCAGAAATCCTATAATTGGATCAGAAAATGGGACAACAGAACATACGCTTGCTCCTCAAACATGGCAACAGTATTATGGCATAATAATGGCCATAAAACTGGCAAGCCAGTAGCCGATCAAACCAACCAATGTGTACTGACTGAAAATTAAAAAAACATGAGAAATATTACAAACAAAAAAAGCTCACCCACCAGACCATCAGTCATGTGGCCTAAAATATATTTTCATGCATGCATATACAGTATTTGTCATGCATGTCTTTTATGTGTTTATATTCTGATGTCAGCAATAAACCCTGTGCTTCATCACCTGAGACTGACTCAACTGTTAGTGACAGCACAAAAATTACAATTAATATCTTGAAAATGCCCTTTTAAATTACAACATAACTACATTCTGTATGTTATGAGCCTAAATGAAAAGGGTAATGAAAACTGACATGTCAAAGACACCTGAGGTAAATTTTAAAAACTTTAGGAGAAACATTTTGTGAATAAATGAGCAAAACCAAAATGTATTAATTACTGCACTCTTGATTTAAGAAAATAAAAATAATAGATAGCACTTGAAAGACAGAAAACTAGAATGTCATCTTTAGTCAGGTAAATAAACAGCAGCATCATGCTTTATCAACAGAAACAAAAGTTTCAACTATCGTCGCATCCCACAGTAGAGTAATAGCCTATGTAATGTCATGAAATATGAAAAGCATATTACAGCAAATATTAGTGCACCATTATCTCATAGTACACTTAAAAAAATGTTGTTCAAATAGATACATAAGGTGAAAATTCATTTGTTAGGTGACATTCATTAAAAATAGCCTCAGTTCACATAACTAAAGCTTTTTATGATCCAATAAAATAAAGTATACAAGAAGCAAAGGACAAGTATCAAGGTAAGTGCAATAACATCATTTTTCCAAACTTCACTTATTTGAAATATGGCTCATCTACTCGAATAAAAGTCAGACAATGTGAAGAGAGCAAACATGTCAGTTCCAGTGTTTTCGCAAGTGAACAACCAGAGTAAAGACTACAACCCGTGATTGCGTTACTAGCAAACAAAAGATTAGACAAACTCATCCTACACTGCGAGCGACGCGACAAACTCGAACGCACTCGTTAGCGCAAAAACCTTCGGATGAATGCGTTGATTATTATGGGAGCATTCTAGTTTTGACGCGTCGCGTCGGAATGTGATGTAGATAGATAACAATCCTGTCATGATGAATAACGAAACTAAACGATGAATTAGACTTCTTGTTTAAAATCCATCTTAAGTACTTCACAGTGTGACTGGCTTAAATCAAACTTAGGCTAACGTTGGAGGACAGCACGCTAAAAATATCGATTTATGCCTAAAACTTTATTCTTTTAAATGTAGCATACAGATTCTCCTACCTTGAGTGGTGTCGTGGATTTAAATGACAAGCGTTTATCGGTAACACGCACTGCTGCTCCGGTGTCGTTTCTCTCTTGGATAAATGGGAAGAGGAGCTCATTGTACGGTCATCCTGAGGAGAACACCTGGAATAGAGCAGACTGATGCAGAACTGACACAAACACTTTTGCCATGGAGTTTACGTAACACCACAATCCGCTGTCAGTGGCAGTGTCACAAAACCTTAAACGCTGCCTAGATAGACTGCATAGTTAGGTATGGTCAACTAAACTGACTCACAACGCGCCTTTGATTCTCTAAAACATGTTGCACGCACCTATAATGCTCAAAATGCAGGTTAAGAACTCATCTATGATGTCCGTTATGCTGTCTAGGTAGGCAGCTGACTAGGTTTTGTGACAAGGACAGTGTGTTGACGTATGGCATGCTGGGACAACATGGAGTTTCTTAAAGGGCTATGGGCACATGTTGTGAAACATTAAAGCCCATTATTGGTATAGTGGACCCAAAAAGCATTTAGACACTTGAGCTTATGAAATTATTAATTTCACTGCATTAAATACAAAATATCTAACACATGAAATCAGCAAGGGAATTATGCTAGAGCTTTTCTCAGCACTGACTTTAATTTCCGAGACAGAGTTTATTATGACTTTAGTGAATTTATGAAGTCAGTTCCCTTCAACATCACACAGGTGCAGTTCATTACATTGACTGACTACAGTTTATGGACATACTGTATGTCTGACTAGTAGAAAGTATCAGAATACATTGCCATAAACCACATTGTATTTTCTCTAACAGTGTTTTCATGCTTGAGCCTAGTTCTTATTGAATTGATAAAATAATGTTTTGTGAATTCAGCAATCCCTTTAAACAATTCCAATACTGACATCATTTTTGAAACTGTGCTCACTTACCTTAATGAATTTACTTGTTTCTTATATGTATTGTCACAAATGATCAATGCATGTTCAATGATCTGTGTACTCTACAAAAGTTTATTTTTAACTCAAATCTCTCACAATTAGGTATATGAATATTAAGTATAAGATGATGAAGTACAGTTCTATCCTACAACTTGGAATAGTTCATATGGGATTAGAATTTATTTAGATCAAAGAAAAAAATTCTATATAAAAAAAAAGCCATTGGTCAGTAATTTTTCACACCCGCTCAAAGCATAAACCAGGTGGTTAATATAGAAACTATAGAAAAATGTCAATGTTGTGTAAAAGACCTCAATTATTTTAAATTTCAAGAATTAAAGAAATGTACTGATAATAGAAATAGTGAACAGCTCTGAGGCATCTTATTCCAGAAAATAATAGGCCGTAAATTAGTGTTGTTATTGTTAACTAAAACTGTTAAAAACTGAAATTAAGCTGAAATAATATATAATATAAATATTAGATGGAAAACATAAAATGAAAACTGAAAGTGTTGCCTTGGCAACTAATTGAAATAAAATAAGTTTGTTAAACTACTAAAATTACTAACACTAAAACAGAAATTAAAAATATATTTTAAAAAGCATTAAAAAAGGAAAGAAAATAAAAGCTAAAAAATTAATATATGCTGTAATATACACACAATAATAAAATAAAGTAAATTAAGACATTCTGAAAATAACTAATAAAATCAGAGAAAGTATGTGACAACAAATCTGACACCATCAGATGAAAGGAAGATGTTTATTCTAAACAATCATTTACTTCATATACATTAAGCGATTATTCAGTAAGGCAGGATTCTGAAAACCTAAAGGTATTATGGTCAATACAACAGCTTATTTCAAAAACGTGCTACTTCTTTTGAACCTTAAGATGAAACTAATCTTAAAACACAAAGAAATAAAAGAGGTGAGAATATCTGAATGACACACAATTCAATGAATATCCTCTATAAAGAAACTCTTTTTTTGTTCATATATGAAAAATGATGTTAGTGGGGCAGAGATGATATGCAGAATAGCTTACACGGAGTGATCATATTCTGAGAAAAAAAACAAAAAACAAGACAAATGCAAGTGCTATACAAGTATCATATGCAACAGAAACACCCATGTCAAAGGCTCCTGGGACAAATTAATTCTTCTGGCTGTTTCCATCATCATAAGCATTTTTTTCTTCAGGGAATTTGCACTTAACTGTTCAGCTACGTAAAATAACTTCAGTCTGTCCTCTTAAAATGACTCGAGGTTTGTGCATTTCTTACTATTGCATTAGTTCTTATATGTGAGATCACTCCACCATGCATGTATGTATGTATTACAGAACATCATATAACAGCATTTGACATCAAAGAAAACACCATGACATGTTCTTGAAAATGATTAGCAATTACACTTCACATTAATAAAGGTGTTATATAATTAGGATGCCAGATGAAAATGAAATATCTGGCCACAGCGACCCAGTCTGTGTAAGATCAGATACTCATTCATTAAGTGCTGCTCTTATTTGAACAAGTCATTGAAGGCTCTGCCAATGATCATCCTTCTGACCTCACTGGTTCCAGCTCCAATCTCATAAAGTTTAGCGTCTCTTAAAAAGCGCCCCATTGGGTAGTCATTAATGTAACCGTTTCCACCTGTGAACAGACGCAAGTGTGAGTCAACTAGAACTTGAGTCATAAGACCTGGGCTTATAGAATTAGCAGGACTTAATTTGCTGACGATTTAACACGATCCGGAATTGTTCCTTTTTTGAGCTCATCTCAGAGTTGTTGTCATAGCAACAGGACCAGTCTAACATTAGCTGTTCAATTTGTTGGCTCAATATAAAAGCATTTACAATCAATCAGCATACAAATGCTTAATTATCTCACGTTACGTAGTACATTCGAAAAACAAAGCATCTATGGCAAAAGGTACCAGTTTGACTTGTTTGCCGTTTTATCCACCCAGTAACTCATGCTGTGGTAAGAATGAATGAAGACAGAAGGGTTTGGCCCTGATCTCTGTCTAAGGTACATCGGGAGCTATTTCTTGTAGTTTTTGCTGTGCTAACTATTAGGCACTCACCCAGGCATTGAATTCCATCCAAGGCAACTTGAGTCGCATTCTCAGCACAATAAAGGATTACCCCAGCACAGTCCTACAATAACATCACAAATCAATACTGCTACTACACACTATGTAAGGACTGTATGCATCATTTCCAGGCCCATATGTAACACCATAAAACAAAGCAGCCAAATAACAAAAACTGGGTAAAGAGCTCTTACCTTAGCACTGAAATGGCCTTTGTCACAAGCACGGGCAACGTTGTATAAATACTGTCGACATGAATTAAGCCGTGTGTACATATCGGCCATTTTTCCTTGCATTAGCTAGTCAATGGGAAAAATCATTTGATTAATTTTATTGCCAAGGTAACTAATTTGTTTAATACCTTTTCAGAACTTTACATAAAGACATACATAAAATTGTGTATAAACACTACTATTCAAAAGTCTTGAGTTAGTGAGTTTTTTTTTAATGTTTTTGAAAGAAGTCTCCTTTTATTTTATCAAAAATAATTAATGTTACAATTAAAACAAATGACATTTTAAAATAATTGAAAAATTATATTTTAAATTGTAACTGTTATTATTTATTCCTGTGATTGCAAAACTGAATTTTCAGCATCATTACACCAGTCTTCAGTGTCACACGATCCTTCAGAAATCACTCCAATATACTGATTTAATGCTCAAGAAACATTTCTTAAGATCACAGTTTAAAAAGGTTGTATTACCATTTACTCAAAAATATTTTTTTTTCAAGAAATCTATTCATCAAAAACAATTTGATTAATAGAAAGTGCAAAAGAACAGCAATTATTTAAAATAGAAACCTTTTGTAAGAAAGGAAAAGTCTTCACTGTCACTTTTGATCAATCCTTGATGAATAAAAGTATTAATTTCTTTCAAAAGACCTTATACTTCTGAAGCATAATGATGGATATGAGTAGTAGTTCTTTTTATACGTGTCAATATCACCATAGAGTGCCTTTCAACCCTCACAATACTCAATTTTGGTTTTAATTTGCCAATTGCTTTATGTCATATCATAAATAGTAGACACTCAAGTACTATAGAAAC
>NW_015656153.1:383243-385319 GCF_001515625.1 Sinocyclocheilus rhinocerous | reverse complement strand
ATTGCAAAATTAAGATGCAAATTATATTTTCTGAAAGGTATGATGTCCCTTTCCTAAACAGGGTTATTAAAAAAAGTATATAATAATAATAAATAATATAATTACATTCTCAATCACATTGATATAATTTGTCAACTGAAAAGGCACCAACTTATGCCCCTTAGCCGCTGAAATCCCCGCCACTGAAGAGACAAAAAATCTGTTGTCCTGATGTCACTAAAGGGGATGGCCTTTTCTTAAAGGGGCAGATTCCTCAATACAACAGGGTGGAGAACCATTCAAGGGACATGGATAAACTCTTATTTTTTAATAACACGCATCCTCTTACACAAAACAAAACAAAAAATCTAGAAAATGTATCTAAAGAGCCAAGTAATGCTTTTGTTATGAATATAAAAATGTAGCCTAATATAACACCCTTTCATAGTCATTTTTATGTTAAGTTATCATGGCAAAAGAGTTATGTACAGGACACCAAAAGGCACCCTACAGTGATATTGTAATGTGTATGTAATGAATTATTATTATTATTATATTGACCCACACGTAAAAAAACTTATTATAAAGTGATACCTATGATTTATGGTGAAATAAGGATCCATTTAAAACCATTTTTGGACATGTAACAGGTTGTTGAGCGCACATATAGTGCAACACTTTTAAAGCCTGGGAAACATCTCATATAAAAGTATATATTAAAAAACAAAAAATAAATAAATAAATAAATAAATGAACCTGGAAATACCATGGCAGAATGTTTGTTGGCAAACAGAACAGTAATTTCATCTAGTAGACAAACATAAAACATGTTGAACAACAAAACAAATCCTTGCATATTTTAGAGTGAAAAGCATACCTGGAAGTGGCCGATTTTCTGTCCAAAGGCTTCGCGAACATGTAGGTAAGGAATTGCATGGTCAAGCACAGCTTGCATGATGCTGAGGGAATGCAGAAAATGGTCAAAAAGAACTATTTGACAATTTACATTTCTAAGCAAGCTACTGAAAACAAACAATTACCCAACAGGTCCAGCAGACAGGACGAGTCTCTCTAGGTCCAGGCCACTCATCAAAACATATACTCCTTTATTTAACGGGCCCAATACGTTTTCCTCTGAAAGCACAACAGACCATCTTAATCTGTTGTTTGGACCTCCAACATATTCAGACTCACAAATATGCATAATAGACTTCACACACCAGGGACCTTGCAGTCTTCAAAGATGAGTTCACAGGTGTTAGATCCTCTCATTCCCAGTTTATCCAGCTTCTGCGCTGTGCTAAATCCTGGCATGCCCTTCAAGAACACAAGCACAATGACTATGAAATGCTTATCTATTGAAGCTGCTGCCTTCCTGATCAACAGATTAAAAATGACTCATTCAATCAGAATCTCAATGCTAGGTGTTATTTATTTATTCACTTTTTAACGCCATGCCAGCATCAAGGGGTACGTCAAATACAGGTGCGCTGCGCATCCATTGATATGAACTGACAAAATAGCACAGATCACTTGATGGAGAGTGAAACTCTGAAGCGCTCAAGCTTATCTATTGAAGCTGCTGCCTTCCTGATCAACAGATTAAAAATGACTCATTCAATCAGAATCTCAATGCTAGGTGTTATTTATTTATTCACTTTTTAACGCCATGCCAGCATCAAGGCTATTCTCATGGCGATATCTGAATAAATTCTACAAGGTATACAATTAACAAAAGGTTATAAAAGACATTTCAGATGTACACTAGACAAATTCTAAAATACATTCAGGTGATACATTTTTAAATAAATCAATTAGACACACCTCTGAATAAAACCGTTCAACGCTAAGTGTAATATCAACCCTCTACGGACACCTTGGCAATTGAATCGCCATTGGCTAGTACATTTTTTAGTTTACTCGCCAGACTGATATACACACACACATATACATACATATACATATATATATATATATGTTTGTAAAATGGCTGTTATTTAAAATATCTGAAAGTACACTCTTAACATCAGTCAGTCAAGCATTATATGATAATCAAGTATTATTTAATGGTAGAACTTTAGTAATTAGAATTAAAAC
>NW_015656153.1:379025-382348 GCF_001515625.1 Sinocyclocheilus rhinocerous | reverse complement strand
TAAAATGGCACATTATTTAAAATATCTGAAAGTACACTCTTAACATCAGTCAGTCTAGCATTATAATATGATAATCAAGTATTATTTAATGATAGAACTTTAGTAATTAGAATTAAAACTTAACCATGTATGAATGCATATTAGTTGTTTTAACTGAACATTTTAACTGGACTGGTGGTGCTGCTTTTGTGGTCATTCAGTGTTTCTGTAAAAAAAACTGGGAAAAAACTAACAAAAATACTGATAAGATGATAATGATACGAATTCTACTAATAAGAACAATCGCATTAAGGATTAATGAGCTGCTGGATTCATGAATATTAATCAGGTTGTGTGCATTCGCACGTACTGATTTGCTGAAATCAAAACAGGGACGATAATAGGCGAGCACCAGCCAATGAGATTGCAGTTTGCGCATTAGTTCCGCCCACTACCGGAGAACCCGGCAGTTCTTAAAAGCTGAAGAATTCCAAAGGAACGCCGTTAGTTTGACAGGAAAATACAACAAAAAACATTGTTTACATGTAGCGCGTTAATTCTCTCTCTCTCTCTCTGCGTGTGTGTGAGACAAAGTGACGCCGAGGTGTGCGCAAATTTATTAGCCATTGGCTAATATTAGACATCATTTAGTCGCCCAGAGTGAAGATTTAGTCGCATATGCAAGTGATTTACTCGCAATGTAGAGGGTTGAATAAGATTTCAGACCGAACAGTAAACCATAATCAATCATTCAGTATGAATGGCTCGGCTTCTCTAACCTTCTCTACAATGAAAGCAGTGATGCCACGGGCTGCTGCCTCTGGGTCTGTTTTAGCATACACAATCAGAACATCTGCGTCTGGTCCATTCGTAATCCAGAACTTATTACCGTTCAACACGTAAAGATCCCCTTAAAAATGACAGATCAAAGGGAAAAGAAGGTTATAATACAGCCAAACATGCGTTGTCAGGGTTTGTCTGGTTAGCAATACTCATTTAGCCTTTGAGATGCCTCAAGTACACCACTCTGAGGGCAATATACATTTTTTATTTAGACAGCCATTCAAAAGCAGTTATGCGTTTTGATTAAATCTTTTTTTTGCAAACAATATACAGGTAAATCACTAATACGTCATTACATTATAGTGCATACATGTTTTGCCAGTGACAAATTTCTTATGCAATGGAATAAGCATTACAAATCTACATTACAAACACTAATAAGTAGGAACGTACAACATATTTTTTTACATTTATTTTATTGGAGAAACTATTAATATATCGGCTTATGTAATCTTTAACAAATGCCAAAATGAACGTCCATTTTTCATACTTTGCATTATAGTGCTGTGATGTCTAAGTGACTGATTTTATTTATTTAGACAAAATACTGCATTTTACTATCAGCCATTTATTGGTTATTAAGGTCCATAAAAAATTAGTGGCTCATCAGAATCATTAGAATATTGGTGCATTCCTAATAAGATATAACCCTTACATATTCATGCATAAATTAGCGCTTAAACATCCATTCAAGTTTGGGGTCCATACGATTTGTTAATATTTTAGAAAGATGCCTCTCATATTCATCAAGCCAGCATTTAACTGATCAAAAATACAGTAAAAACAGCAATACTACTGTGAGATATTAATACAAAAGAACTGTTTTCTATTTTAATAGATTTTTAAATGTAATTAATTCTGGTGATGCCATTTCTTCAGTCTTCAGTGTCAAATGATCCTTCAGAAATAATTCTAATATGCTGATTTGGTGCTCAAGAAACAATTGTTCAAAACAATTGTGTTGCTTAATTTTTGTGAAAACTGAGACACAATTTTCCAGGATTCTTTGATGAATAGAAGGTTCAAAAGAATAGCATTTATATGAAATCTTTTGTAACATTATAAATGTTTTTACTGTCACTTTGTCAATTTATCACATTCTTTTTGAACAAAAGTATTAATTTTTTTTACAAATAAAATCTTACTGATCTCAAACTTCTGAACTGTAGTGTAAACGAAAGGACAACATATCTGACAAATCAGTCAACAATTATGCTGTAACATGCATGTAACCATGTATCTAACCAGTTATGACAAGTCCATGGCACTGATGTAATGGTGCTTATTATAGCAACAGACAGTGGTGACTAACAGAGCAGCATAGGGTGATAACAGAAGGCCAGTCACCTTGTTTTTTCGCTGTCAGTTTCATGGACACCACATCAGATCCAGAGTTGGGCTCACTCATGGCCAAGGCACCCACATGCTCCCCTGTCATCAACTGAAGCACAAACATATGCATAATTGTGAAAAGCAACTGAACCCCGAAAATCCATAAATAACCTAAATACATTTAATTATTCTGCATTTACAAAATGGATTTTCCCTAATGCATAATGTCATGGGTCAGTTTTAAAAAGCTAGCTTAATAGAAAATGTAATAGACAGTAGTTTTGCTCTGCTAAATGAATAAATGTTTTGACTCACACCTTTGGCATGTACTTCTCTTTCTGTTTCTGGTTTGCATGTCGAACCATCTGATTTACACACAAGTTGGAGTGTGCGCCATAGCTGAGAGCAATAGCTGCTGACACGCGGGAGATCTCCTCCATAACAATCACATGATCAAGGTAGCCCAATCCTGTTCCACCGTACTCCACTGCACACAAAAACATCACAGGAGAATCCCATCAGACTGTGCTCAATACGGTCTCAGCAACAGTTAGCTCATAAACAATGGTTTTTGAAGACAGCCTATAAATGGTCCAACCTGGAGCAGTAACTCCAATCAGTCCAAGCTCACCCATCTCCTTCCAAAAGTTCTAGTTTTAAAAACAGATCATATTTGTTAGGATTCATTACTCAGGATTATTACAGAGAGACCCCTGAGATACTTGTCATGTACGGAAACTCACCCTCATGTGGGGAAACTCATTTGTCTTGTCAATCTCATCAGCGTAGGGAGTGAGTTTCTCCTGGCAGAATCTCTGGACTGTCCGTCTGAGCTGGTGTTCAAAACAAAGATGTATGATAAACACAGGGCAGACTGTCCACAAATGACATGAGCTGCCAAAAACCTCAACAAAACAATTCCATGATGCTAAATGTACACTGCAAGTCCCTTGCAAAAAAAAAAAAAAGAATACAGTGGCAGTAACAGCTAGGGTTGGGCGATGTCTACCAAATTGGCATCGGACGATGTCTACAGTGAAACATCATGATGGATGATGACATCGGGGGCGGGGTTAGGGGGTGTGCATGAAGCGTGAATCTGTTTGCAGAAAGGCATGGAAAACAAACAACGCGTTCTACGGAGCCACTAAAGGGACATGGTTAGCCGC
>NW_015656153.1:349682-378811 GCF_001515625.1 Sinocyclocheilus rhinocerous | reverse complement strand
AGAATGATTTGCAGATACTGAGCACCACTGACAAATATCTAATCTTGTAAAATGTGTGGTAGGTAAGGCCGCTCCGTAGTATAGAGTCCGTGTGATCGTGAATCTCGAAAGTGAAAGTAAAATGAGAGCGCACATTCAAAAGCGGCTTCAATGCCCTGCATATTAGTAGCGGCTCCCTGATGCCCGCAATTTATATAGGCCTACAGTATAATTACCCAACGATATAATTGCGAGAGAAAGAATTCCCTCCCATCTCGTAGGCTATTTATTCCCTTTAGGGGTTCCGTAGTACACTTAATTTCCTTACCGAACATGGAATTGGGATGCGGCGGATTGCGGGGGGGGGGATCACAATGCCAGCTCGACATCATGATGTCTGTCAGCCATCGGCGATGGCATCGTCTATCGGCCCAACCCTAGTAACAGCAAGATATCAATAACATTTTGCTGCATGATTACCATATTCATACACTAAGGTATTCTCATGGTGCTTCAAAGATTATCAAGGTATTACACTAACCAACATACCATGGTTTTACTTTTTCTGTCTGAGAAGGCAGGAGAAGCAGTGCCTAAATTAACGGCCCAAACGCAAAACAAATATTGTTTTTAATGCATGAATTCCACTAATGTTTGTAACTAATCCTGTCCAATAGCACCTCTATACCTGCAGGAATCAATACACTTGCAGAATAAGTAATAATATAAAATGTTATATTTGTAACAATTAACAAAAGCCAAACACAGTTAGTGGTAAAATAATAAAGATATATAAATCATTGATGATTGATAAATCATTGATGTGAGTTGGTTATAATAAAAAGCATATTATAGGCCTACATATGTACTCTATTCTTAAAATACAGCAAAAAATAATATTGTGAAATAATATTACAATTTAAAATAACCTAATCTATTTCAATGTATTTTAAAATGAAATTCATTCCTGTGATGTAAAGCTGAATTTTTAGCAATCATTACTCCAGTCTTCAGTGTCACATGATCCTTCAGAAATCATTCTAATATGCTGATTTGCTGCTCAAGAAACAGTTCTTATTACAATGTAGAAAACAGATCTGCTGTATTTTTTCAGAGCTCTTGATAAACAAAGTTCAAAAGAACAGAATTTATTTAAAATAGAAATCTTTTGTAACATTATAATGTATTTATTTTACTTTTGCTGAATAAAAGTATTCATTCATTTGAAAAAAAATACTGTTCAGAACTTTGCAGGTTAGTGTCTATAATAAAATAAACTTTTTTAGCATAAAGAAATTGGTTATTTCATACACATTTAACCTCGACACCATTAAACATAAAACAGAATTGGATCATTAATTTATATTGGGCTAAGAAGTATATTTGCCTCCTGATTTCAGAAGACCACCACACAACACTGAGTGCCATGTCCAAACTTAAGCAATATGTTCAATAGCAGATTTCTTTAAGTTGTGTTATGAGTTTCCAGTGGGCTTCTATCAAAGCTAATAAAGGGTTTAAAAAATGATCCTGACCAATCAAAACGCGCCGTCCGTTCACACCCACACAGCGTGCCCACTTAGCACAGGCCGCAGTGAAAGTACGTCAGTCTATCATATACTAAAACCCCAGAAATATTTAACTTTTAACTTAACTTCTAACTGTACTTACATTTTTCAATGTCAAGGTTGGATCTGTATGCGTTTTATGAAAAAATGCCTGGCAACTAAATGTACACAGTCTTAAGTTCCTAAAATTGAGTCAAAGGTCATCGTGTATGCTAGCCCAGCTAACTAGCGCATCCCTGCTAAACTTGAACAAGACTAACAAGAAACGGTGACATTTCACGAGCTTTGGCTCCAGGTTTAGTAACAGGTGTGTGGATACTGTACCTGGATCTGCTCCTCGGTAAGACCGTTCACGATGTCGTCCACGGGAACAGCTCCAGCGCATCCACGACGCGAGACACTGACATTTGCCACTCTTTGACAGAGACGTAATGCTCTTCTGACAGCCAACATTTTGGGAATTGTAGCGACTGCAAAACAAAACTGGGAAAAAACTGTCGAGTTAATTATGCAATTGCACTTGGACAGTTAAAGAGTTCAGGGAAGCAATCCGGAGCTTCACTAAAATGCTCTGGAAAGAATTGCGCTCTCCTTCTCTTGTGTTGTGTGCGTGACCTCTACCTGCCACTTAGAGCTTTACTGCCACCTACTGCGAGGAAGTACAAACTACAGCACAACACTACGACAACCGAAAGAGAATACAGTAACAACTCTTCATTGGTTAACTGTAAGTTACCTTAACATATTTGGTAAAAATGATGGAAAAATATGTCAAAACAGATGAAATAATATTTTATAATCCTACAGGAAATATCCCAGTTTGTTCAAAAAACAATAGCTTACATGTGATTTTACTTTCAAATGTTTTCTAGTTCATGTAAATTGTTTAAAAAGTAAGAATTCTTTTCTAATTTACAGAGAAAATTGTATTTAATAAATCAACGTGTTTAAGGGCAAAATATTGTTGACTATAATGTTTTTAGAAGAAAAAAAAACGTATGCGTGAATTGAAATGGCCATTCCAATAATTTTTATGTTATTGTTTATGTACAATGGAATGTTTTGTGTTATTTAGTTGATGTTTATTTCATTATGTTTGTGCCGTGTGTTATGTGTTTTGCTTTTGTATGACCACAGTTACTGGAAAGGGCAATTCTGATGAATTTGAAGTCATCATGTGACCTTTAATTATACATCAGTTTTATTATCAGTGGGCTACATTTTATAATAACAACCAGATTTTATATAGCTCCAATAGTTTGGTAGTATTATATAATTTAATGGCATAGAGTTTCTATACAGTCACCAAAATGCTAGTTTCACTGTGTTTCCTGTAAAATTCTGACAACCACAACATGAATGAATTACAGCATTAAAAATATAGTAAACTATAATGAGAATCAGATCTTTTAGGTAAAGTCTGTTTTTGACATTTATAGACTTATTAACATAAATCTGATGAACAATAGAATCTTTTCTAATAAACTAAATTATGCTTTATAACATTGTAGTACAGATATCGCAACATATATTGAATGAAATCTAGTAATTAATGTGACTTTGAATAAATTTACCTTTACTTTTACTATATTTGTAACAGTCTACATTCCTTGTTATTTTGATATTTGATAATGATTTGATATTTTTCAGATGGACAAAGAAAAGGTTTACCCGATACACAATAAACAGCAGTAGGCTATGGTCGAATAAGGAAATGCGCTATCTCATCCACAGAGATTTGTGATGATCAAGCACAGATGGCGGAACAGTTCAGTGGGCAAGCAGGCTGTCTCTCCGACGGTAAACCGGGGAGAGGGTGCCTAGTGCCGCAGGTGACCATCACGTCTGATGGGGATTCACGGGCGATCACTGAGGAGGATCTGGAGGAGGTCAACGGACAGCTGCGCCGCAAACTCTCCAACTCCTCCATCTCCTCCAACGGCTCCTCCACGGCGTTTGACGAGTCGGAGGATGACATCCTCAGCGACAACGAGACCAAAAGCAAAGGCATCGTGACTCTCGAGCATTTGGGCGACTCGGTGGACCCAGGAGAGGTAGGTTATGTATGTAGTCATTCATGCGTGCTATAATGTAATCAATAAAGAAGGCATGGACTACTGGGTGGACAGAGACAGGTAATTGTCGCACTTTTTACTCCTGTGAATATTTTTCAGTAGGCTATGTGTCAACATTACATTTCTGGCTGCAAAAAACTACTGTACATTTCCACCATTATTGCATAAGAAAAAAAAAAGAATCGAGTTCATTAAACATGTTGATATTTTGTGATAACCTGGTGCAATAGTGGGTCATGTTAGTCAGGCTGTCAGGCTGGAGCAAGTTGTCACAGTTGAAACTGACATTTAACATCCTGTAATGAGACTTTCAGCAAATTAAAAAACAGATTTAATGAAGCACCAAAAATATAAACATTGTCTTGGTCAACAATTATTGTAACTATTGTTATTATTAATGCTAATGTATTTATATATATATATATATATATATATATATATGGTAATTATGTCAGCTTAGTTTGGAAAAATATATTTATTTTTCCAACCAAAACTAGGGCTTTGACCTAATTAAAATAGGTGTTTAAAACCCACATACAAAACCACTTCTAGAGCAACACATATGTGACCCTGGACCACAAAACCAGTCGTAAAGGTAAATTTTTTCGAAATTGAGATTTATACATCATCTGAAAGCTGAATAAATAAGCTTTCCATTGATGTATGGTTTGTTAGGATAGGACCGTTGTATTTGTCCGAGATACTGGATACTGGAAAATCTGGAATCTGAGGGTGCAAAATTATGACTGGTTTTGTGGTCCAGGGTCACATATTCGAGTAAGTGGACTTACTATGACTTACTGAGATACAATTTTTGTGTCTTACATATCTGATAATTATAAGATATATAAGAAATAATAATTTTTTTTTTTTATTGTGATTCATTTATTATATGGTAAATATAGACTTTTGGAGAGACCTGGGTGAATTGAATTACAGGCTCTTTATTCCTACAGATCTCTTTTTAAAATAAAAGCAGACAATTCGAAACCTGTCATGAGAACATGAGATTAATAATGAGGAACTGTCTTGTTGAAAGTTATGAAACCTTTTTATCTGTTCTTGAGTTGCCAATGAGGCTTTTGATACCTGCCGCTGTATCTTGAGGAATCTCATTTGTACTCATGACTGAGGCATTAGAAAATGTTTGATTGAAATCTGCATATCCAATGACAGCTTTGTGTTGAGTCCATATTTGTAAAGAGCTCATGCAAGGTCATGATTATGGTATGTTTGTGTGGGTGTCTGTTTGTCTGTACTTGCTCCTAATTGTGAAAGCATGTCTGTTCACTGGGTTGCCATTCAAAACTACTGTGACACGACATGGCATTTGAGGCTAGATTTGTATCAGGTGGCTCTAGTATGCTCTTTCAGATGAAATATTTACAGTAGTAAGTAGCTAAAAAATATAACTGAAATATCCATCCATCCATAGCAGATCGATATGTTTCTCCTTCACTGTTTACAAAGTAGGCTGTTCGGAGTTTTTATCGGAATTGTTTATTTTTTGTTTGCATTGAGCGTCTTCAATGTAGTTTGAGCAAATATCACAGGTGTGCAGCTTTAATAACCTGGCAGCACTTTGAGTGTTAAAGTAACAAGCTCAACAGGCTTAACCGCTATGTGCCAAAGCCTTTTTTTCATATACATACTTATATGCTTGTAATTTCCGTAACAGAAGTGAATCCAAAGTGATGACCTTTGCAAATTTTTTTCAAAAATATTGCAGTTAGTGGGTGGGAAAGTTACTTTGAATACATTAAAACTCACTTCGGATAGAAGCATTTGCCAAATAAGGGTGAATGTAAATCAAAGGACTAAATAAAAAAGTAGAAGTAATATATTTAACAAAGTGCTTAATAGATAATTCTAACCAATCATCTCTGTTTTGTTTCTCACTTCTGCCATGTGATTATTCTGAATGGATGTCTCATGTTTTTTGGTCCTCAAGCTCATTCGCAGCCATAGAAGGCCTTCGCTGTCATTGTACTTTAAACATTTTGCCTCTGTAAATCTGGATGCCGTGTCTGCATAGCATCTACTCTTTCTTTTTCAGAAAGTTACACATCTTGCACTGAATGAACTGATCAATGTTCATCTTCTTTGGCCCAATAAAAGTCAAGCTCAGTGACACTGTAAAAAACCATTGAGAGTTTATAAATTGAATGTTGCAGACACCTATTCTGCATAGGAAAAACACATACAGTGACAAACACTTGATTTTATCAGCCTGTATCAAAACATAAACTCATTGCCGCTTGACATTTAAGCAGAAGCCACAGTGTCACAAACAAGTTTCCACCCGCAGTTCGATGGTAGAGCAGCTCAGGTCAGTTTTATAAACTCTTGTGATTACAATACGGATTTTTATTACTCACATTTGAAATTATTCTATTTTTTTCTTCTGAAGCACATTTTTACTACAAAAGAAGATTGGCAGTGTAAAAACCGACAATCCTCTGTTGTAGTAAAAATGTGCTTCAACATGTAATCATGGTAAAACTGAGTTGTGTCTTTTTGTCTAACTAGTAAATACAAGATACCAAAGAAGTCATGTTCAGCTTTTATATTTTCACTTTTTTACTACTGAAATGTAATTTTTAGTAGCAAAGAGACAAAATAGATAAGTGTCGACTCTTTGTGGTTCAGTATATGTTTATTGAAGGTAACGATATTTATGTTTTCGTAGAAACGTGTCTCTGTGATTGGTAGTTGTTTGAGAGTTGGCACCATGATGTTTGAATTGTCTGCATGACTGTCCAGTTCAATATTTAGTTACGGGTGTGTTAAAAATGTGGGTGTATGTACAGCTTCACAAAGTGCAGGGCATAGCCTTTGGTTTATGGCTTTTCTCTGTATTTATACAGGGCCGTGCGCAGTCTGCTTGACTTTATATATGATGTACTCTTTGGATCTTGTCCAACCCCCCAAAGCAAAGTTTTATGTACTACATCCATTTTAAAGGCTTAATAATAATTGCTGCACACTGTATTGTAAAGGTTTTCAATTCAGCTTTTGTACCTGAGGGTGAATTAAACATATGTAGGCAAACTTCACTCATCTGCTTCATCAGCACATCAGCAGAGGTAGAAAGTAACAAACATGTTTCTTTCCATATCAAGTGGAAGAACAAACACTGCACTTCAGCTACACCCAAAGCATTTCAACACCTGCAGTATTCATTTTCCTAAAGTTTTTTTTTCTTACATTTAGTTTTTACAATTTTAAGAAAAATAATTATGTTTTAATTAATTTAATTTTCTTTGTTAGAAGAATTTAAGGGCTTTTCTGCCATACGAATGTTAAACGCAGTAACTAGAGTAACACACAAAGTGCACGTAAGAAAAATAGATATTTATAGATTTTTTTAGTGCTGTTAAAAACATATATTTATTAAGTAACAAAAAATACTGATAAAATTCCAGTGATAGGTGATTATCTCAGTAAGGTGAAGGTTACTATGGAAATGTAATAGGTTACAGATTACAAGTTACCCTATTTAAAATGTAACAAGTAAGTATTTCAATTGTGTTATTAATGTAACTGATTACTTTTTGATTACTTTTCTACATTTCTAATGAATGTTTTTAACTGTTAAACATTTTCAAACATTTAAAGCAGGCAGGGTTAACCTTACAGTAGTACTCAACACTGACTACTGTCAGACTTTCAAAATCCTTCATAACTTGAATTTAGATTCAATTTAATTTAATTTTAAAGCACAGCACTGGAACACACTTTAAAGCACCGGAACACATTTTTATCACTCGCCATGGTGGCGGCTCTCAGACAGGTTGTAGCCTAAAGCTTTCAGCGACAATTGATGTAATTGGCAGATGTGGTGCGCTGCAAATTCAACGAAGAAAACCAATCAAAAGCATCAGAATAGCATCACTTTACTTCTTCATTTTAACTTTTTATTCATCAAAGAATCTAAAAAAAATGCCCTAATTGCAATAATATTTCACAATATTACAGTTTTTTCTGTATTTTTGATCAAATAAATGCAGCCTGGATGAGCATAACAAACTTCTATATATACTTTTTTTGCCATAATCGAGCAGCTCTTTGTTATTGATGTTATGGCGAACAAATCATCCATGCATTTTTTTGACCTCCATAATTTTTTGTCAAAATGTCATAACTCAGTCTTCTGGTAAAACAACTTTTACAATCACGACTACAAGGTTATAGTTAGATCTGCCTCCATCCAGTCAACAAGTGATAGATAGAGCCAAGTCCTGCCCTGCATTTTTTCTTGCACTAATCTGTTTTAATCCGATTTACGTCACAATATAGAAGATAAGATCTGTCGCTATTCTGTTACATCATGACTATAAAATCAAAATTAAATCAGAATTGACTCTATTTGGAAGTGGATACAATTGGATCTCCTGGTTCAATCACAATTATGTCACATTATCAAAGTAAAAGGTGCTGTGAACAGAAATTCACAGCATGCTTTGCAAACCTTCCTCCTCAAATGAACAGAAATGTTTTTCAGAACACTTGTTTGAAATGGGCAGCAAACCAGACGCCTATGTTATGGGCTGAAGTGCTAGATTACAGAGCTTCACAGCTCCAACTGAGACCATGTGTGTATGACTCAGTCTCACACACTTAAGGAACATTGTGCAGTGTTGAAAAAACACTGTCGGTTGGTTTCGGTGACTGGTCACACTTCTTTTTTCTCAGACTTATTGTCAGGTGGTCAAGGGTCGAGTTGTTTTTACAGCAGAGTATTTGAAATATTGAATGCACTTATTTCATAGTCATGGATGATTATGTTTTAATGTGTTCCAGCAAAGCAATGCCTGGTGGAAGCTGAAGACTATTGTCAATTGCCCTTTACTGACCTCACAGCGAAGACGGCTGTCCTGGGTTCAGTTAGCAGGCCATAAAGGTAAACCTTCCCCCCAAAAAGCTGCACATTTTAGTCCAATGTAAATTTATGTTTCAGTTCCATATTTACACAGTTTGCACAGTTTCCGGGGTAAATGCATATGGGACAGCAATTTACAATGTTTGTGACTATCAAAAAGCAACCATTAATTCAATATTTCTATTGTAATTTTTTTAATCAAATTATTATTTCATTATTTAATAATTAACCTCAAGTCAGACATGTATATGTTTTACGCTATTATTTTAGAAGGCAATTATTAAAACCAAATCAGACTTGAATATGCTTTTTGTTCTTTAGTTATTATTTTAGAAAGCAGTTATTTTGTTTGCAAATAAAAAATAGGGTTATAACTTTTAACTTCTTTTTTGACATTATTTATTTCTGTACTGTCAGTAATCATCTCCATCAGATTGCTTCCTTGGCAATAACGCCACTGATTTTAGCTCATGTCTTCTGGCTGTTTTATTGTAAACAGCACTGTTTTTTTTTTTTCAATACATGAGGAAGTACAATCATTTGATACCATTTTAGGGAAGTGGTTATGTGTAGTGTTATGTGATGACACTTGACTCATGCATATTCACATGCCAAAAACCAAAACAGTGTACGTATAAACTTATTTTTCAGATATCAAACATAAATTATTTACCCTTTTCAACACTATGCATGTGTGCACAGTCATCATGCAATATTCATTTTCAGGAACAGATGATTAAGGCACGCATCCTGACTAAGATCTGGCTGACTGGCTGCGTTGATTATATGTGCTCCAGTGACTCCAGTCATCCTTTGTCTGTGTTTGTGTTTCTGCCCAGGCAGCTTTAAAGCAGGGGATGAGGGCTCCATACTGAAGAAATACTCAGAGAATGAGAAGCTGTGTTTCGAGAGGCTGAAAGAGGATGCTTTACATTCCTTCGTGCCCAGCTACTATGGTGTGGTCAAGAGAGACGGAGAGCTTTTTCTCAAAATGAAAGACCTTTTGGCCAAGTTTGATTTGCCCAACGTCATGGACTGCAAGATGGGAGTGAGGTAGAGTAATGGGTGCTACTTTTCATGGACACGTTGCTCAGATTATTTTATTTATTTATTATGTATTTGTATATTTTAATGTTTACAAGTGATACAGGGAATGCATGTGCTTCATAAGTTGTACCTTTTCTTTATGATAAATCGAAACAGATTTAACCATTGATTACATTTTAAAAGAATAGTCACAGAACCACCCAATCAAATAAAATGCAAACCAAATTAATTATGCAAATCACTTTAAACATAACTACTTACTTTAAAAAAAGTAATATTCATGTTCATTAATAAAATTAATGATATACAATACTTTTTAAAGGATTTTTAAGTGTTTTAAAGTCTTATGGTCACCAAGGCTGTTTTTAGTTTTATTCAATTTTTGAAATATTAATATATATTATTACAGTTTATATATACAGCTTACATCTTAATATATTTTAAAATGTAATTTATCCCTGTGATGCAATGCTAAATTTTCAGCAGCCATTACTCCAGTCTCCACTGTCACATGATCCTTCAGAAATCATTCTAATATGCTGATCTTTTCTTTTTATTATTATTAATGCTTAAAAGCAATTGTGCTGCTTAATATTTTTGTGCAAACCATGATACATTTCGTCAGGATTCTTTAAATAATAGAAAGGTCACAGCATTTATTTTAAATAGAAAGAGCAGTGCAAATATTTAAATATATACTATTAATTGTATTAATATAATGTTATTTTTTAATATAGTAATAATATATAAAAATTATTGTTATTAAATATGGAAAGTATTACTCGTTTTGCTAATGTGTAATTCTTTCCTTTTTATAGTCATGCTAATATATTGTGCATGGCAGGTTCACTCTGCCTGCTGAAACACCTGTTCTGGTTGTTGGCCTGCATCCTGTCAGGGTGATGGGTGGAGCTCATGAAGAGAGAGAGAGGCCCTCGCACAACAATAATAACCACTTCCTGTGCACATGCAGTCAAAACTTAGATGCACACTTAGCGAGGCAGACACAGGGCGTCCCTGAGGGCTTCCTTCTCACACGCATTTCACGCATTCTTTTACATGCTGAGAGACATTTTGTGCAAGGAGTCCCTTGGTGACTTCCTCTTCTCATACAGGAAGTCAAGTAAAGTTCAAGCTTGAAAAACAAAATAAAAACTGCCGATGACTGAATTAACAATTCAGGCATGATTAATTGATCTTTCCAATAGATTATTTAAAAATCTACTTCGTTTTTCTCTTTCTTACTTACTTACTTTCTGTCTTTCGTATTTTCAGGACATATCTGGAGGAGGATTTGGTGCGGGCAAGGGTGAAGCCAAAGCTGCGTGAAGACTTGTATAATAAGATGCTGGAGGTGGACAGTGAAGCTCCTACAGCGGAGGAGAAGAAACAGAGGGCTGTTACCAAACCACGCTATATGCAGTGGAGAGAAAGTCTCAGCTCTACTAACACTCTGGGCTTCCGCATTGAGGGTATTAAGGTAGCCACAGTGCCTAAAAATCACAGCCTGCTTGATCACAGCAAGCAGAATTTGCGTTCAGCTGAAAACCAGACACTGAAACTTGTGCTAAGGTTACATTGTTAAATGAATGAATAAATCAATGAATCGATCAATTTAACAAAACTATTAATATTAGCTATAAATATTATATAATGTTATTAATAATACCTAATAATAATAAATAACATTACAGCTATTAGTAAGAAATTATTAATATAAATACCTCTGCATTTTAACAAAACTATTACATATAAATAAATAATAATAAAAATATTCCTAAACTATTAAATATGTATGTGTATATATAGTCAGTCATATTAATATTCTATATTATTAATAACAAATAACAATACAACTTAATATTAAATACATAAATACAATTAATATGAATTATTATATAATGTTAATAAATAGATAAAATAAATAATACTGTCACAGTTTAGGTGTCAATGAACACGCAAGATGAAAATGATGAAAAACTGTATTTAATAAATCCACACAATAAAAGGTAAATCCACATAGAGGAAGGTTGGTGACACGCATGAACGTTGACATTAATACCTGACAAAATCAAACTGAAATGACAGGAACTTAAGTACACAGACCAAACGAGAACTAAATGAACTCAAATCAATAATCATGACAACTAACTAGACGGGGCAAAACAGAGCAAACTGAAAACAAAGTCCAAACAGAGACATGGTGTGACAGATTGCCCCCCTCCTGGAAGGTGTGACCTCACGCCACAGAGAAGGAAGGGACAGGAGACGGCGGAGGGATGGCGACAAAAGGATGGCGATGGGCTGGCACAGACAGGCCGGAGGAAGTTCTGGAGGTGGCTGGATGACCGGGAGGAGGACGACAACTAACAGAGTCCAGGGAGGTGCAGACGGAGGGAGGAGCAGATGGAGAGAGGATCCAGGGAGGAGCCCGGAGCAGGAGGAGGCATGAGACGCTCCAGAGCCCAGCCAGGGATATGGCCCACGGTGGAGCCGATGGAGGAAGGAGCCATTGTGGAGGAAGGGCTGACGACTCCAGGGGGCCAACCGACGACAGCGGAGCAGGTGGGAGAGGAGCCCAGGGCTGAGACGGAGAGCCGATGAGCCAGGACGACTGGGAGGATCCGGAGGGACAAGGCGGAGCAGACGGCTCAAGCGACCAAGGCGGGGATCCGGAAGGCCGCGGTGGAGCCGGAGCGACAGAGGACCAAGGTGGAGCCGGAGGGAAGGAGGAGCCTGACAGAGCCAGAGGGACGAGGTGCAGGCTGAGGAGTCCTGAGGCAGTGGATGGTTAACGACTGACCAAGGCAGAGCCGGAGGTGGAGACGGGCCACGGTGGAGACGAGGGAGCTGTGAGCCATGGTGGAGCTGATGGGTTGATGAGCCGAGGCGGAGTCCTGGTCTCGGAGCTTGGAGGCAGAGTCCAGGTCTCGGAGGTTGGAGGCGGAGTCCAGGTCTCGGAGGTTGGAGGCGGAGACCAGGGATCCTCCGACCTCAATACTCCGGCCCGCAGTGACTCTGATCCACAGATGGGAGGCTGAGGATGAGCTGAGGGACTGGCAGGATGCAGTGGCAGCGAGGTAGAGGATTGCAGAATGCTCAGGAGAGGGAGGCTGGGTGGGAGTTCATGACAGTCGAGGGTTTCATGGATGGTGTATGCTGCCCATACACACCAAATAGCAACTCCCATTACAGGGAGCGCAGCGGATAGCGGATAGGGGAACGACCTCCGTGGTCATGACAGGACAGACAGGGAGTTCAGGGCAGACAGACAGTTCATAAACGTCCTCCTTGGCTATAACACGACAGGCAAACAGTTCTAACGCTGACGGAAGACTGGGTATCTCAGAAGAAAAGTCCTCAGAGTCCTGCCTCAGCTCACCCTCAGCGGTGGAACAGTGGGCGGGGCTTTTCTCCGTGCCCTCACACTCCACTGTGTAATCCTCCGTGGTAGGTTTCGTTGCCGGCTCACGCACCTGGTCAGACATTGAATGAGGCTCTGGCTCCGGGGCGATCCTCAGCTCTGTCACTCCTCTTAGTGATGGCTCATCGGTCATGGCGGGCTCCGGCTGAAGCTCCGCGCAGCGGGGTGATGATTGGCTGGGCTCTGGGTCTGGCTGTGAGATGTCTGCGAGGTGTGGCTGGACACTGATGTTGCAGTTGACATCCGCTTCATCCGCTGTGAGTGTGGATTCATTCACCCACAACGTGAAACTAATGTAATCTTTCAGGGTCCAGTACGGATCTCCTCTGGGCATGACGAAGCGAATGTCGTCATCCAGACAACACCAAAATCCCTCCATCAAGCAGACGTCATCGCAGCTCGCATGGTGTCAAGTGTCGAGGAATTCCTCCAAGTTACGGCAGTCTTGAAAAATAAAAACGGTTGCTCCTCTCAGCAGCGTGTTGCCCCTCCTTGGTGCAACGTTAATGGATGCAATATCCATAGTTCTTTGCGTGGTCAGGTATTTTGTCACAGTTTAGGTGTCGATGAACACGCAAGAAGATGAAAATGACGAAAAACAGTATTTAATAAATCCACACAATAAAGGTAAATCCACATAGAGGAAGGTTGGTGACACACATGAATGTTGACGTTAACAATACCTGACAAAAATCAAACTGAAACGACAGGAACTTAAGTACACAGACCAAACGAGGATAATTAACTAGACACACCTGAACTAAATGAACTCAAATCAATAATCATGACAACTAACTAGACGGGGCAAAACAGAGCAAACTGAAAACAAAGTCCAAACAGAGACATGGTGTGTCATGGTGATGACAAATACAAAATAAATAAATATATAATAACTAAACTATTCATATAGAAAATAATGAAATAATAATTATAATTTTTATAATTTTTTCTTTTTATTTTGTGTACAAACACAAATCAATTTAAGATAATTTAGAAATCATTTTAAAACTCTATTAAGTGTAATTAAAGTACTGACATGTTTTGTACACTCTCAAAAAAAAAGGTACAAAAGCAGTCAATGGGGCGGAATCTTTTCAAAAGTTACAATTTTGTACCTAAAGGGTACATATTAGTACATAAAAGATACAAAAGTGTACCTTTTGAAAAGGTACAGCCCCAGTGACTGCTTTTGTACCTTTTCTGAGAGCATACGGACATTAACAAGGTTCCCACTCACTTTAAAATTTCCAGTTATTTCCATGTTTTTCTATGACTATGGGAACACTGTATTATCCTCAACCTGCTGTTTTTTTTTTTCAGTAAAAGCTCTTCATCTGACTTTTTTTTCCTTTTACATTCAATACAATACATTGTTTTCTTATTTCAGAGAGGGGAAACCTGCAACACAGACTTCAAAAAGACCCGGTCAAAGGAAGACGTCATTCAGGTCTTTAAGGATTTCGTCGAAGGCAATAATAACATAATTGTGCGTGAGTTCCTGAGAACTTGACCAACCTGTTCTGTGATATAATGCATGCACACCTACATTTCAATGGAACAATATTCTCTTTGTGGCTTAATGAACACCTTAAGTACTTTGTTTCCAGGATATATATGTCTGATGTAAAAAGGCCAGATATCGTTTACTTTGTGATGCTCCCATTAGGCAGTTGAAACGGTATCATAAATGCTCATCTGTTCAGTATAGGGTCTATATGGTTTAAGATCGTTACATTTAAAGGATATATTTATTTTTAAAACAAGCAAGCGAAGGAAGATATAAAACCTCAACAGAAAAAAAACTGAAATTAACTGCACCTACAAGGTGATATTGTGTAATTGGAGCCTCACTCCAGTGAAAAATACTGAAAAAATAACTTCTAGTATAATTCTAGTTGAATTAATGTCAATGTTGTGTTCCTCTCCTTCACCCACCTAACAGAACTCCTATGTTACAAGGCTTGAAGATATTAAACAGGCACTTAAGGCCTCAGAGTTCTTCAACAAACATGAGGTAAAATACAAGTTTTTTTTTGTTCTGTAAAGAGTCTTACCTTAGTTGTGCAATTTTCCAATTAATATTAATGTCTAACAAGAAAATGTACTATATGTTCTACTATATTATTTACTAATTCTGTACTGTACTGCAAAATAGTTAGCAAAAAAAAGTGGAAAAAAAGTATTGACTTGTTAATGATTTTCAAAAATGGTATCTAGCTAATTAATGTCTAAGAATATATATTTATTTTATTTATTATGCACTAATTAAATTGTACTGCAGTTAAATTGATCAGTTTAACAGTTCCCCGGGCGCTGCAGCAATATGGCTGCCCACTGCTCCGGGTGTGTGTTCACGGTGTGTGTGTTCACTACTGTGTGTGTGCACTTGGGTAAAATGCAGAGCACAAATTCCGGGTATGGGTCACCATATTTGGCCACACGTCACTTCACTTTAAAGACATTTATAATATGTGACCCTGGACCACAAAACCAGTCTTAAGTCGCTGGGGTATATATGTAGCAATAGCCAAAAATACTTTGTATGGGTCAAAATGATAGATTTTTCTTTTATGCCAAAAATCATTGGGATATTTGGTAAAGACCCTACTGTAAATATATCAAAACTTAATTTTTGATTAGTAATATGCATAGCTAAGAACTTCATTTGGACAACTTTAAAGGATTTTTTTTGCACCCTCAGATTCCAGATTTTCAAATAGTTGTATCTCGGCCAAATATTGTCCTATCCTAACAAACTATACATCAATGGAAAGCTTATTTATTCAGTTTTTTTCAGATTATGTATAAATCTCAATTTCGAAAAGTTGACTCTTATGACTGGTTTTGTGGTCCAGGGTCACATATTATGAAAGATATATATTTCAAATAAATGCTGTTGTGTTGAACTTTCTATTAATTGAGTCCTGAAAAAAAATGCATCGTGGTTTCTACAAAAAATATTGAGCAGCATGACTGTTTTTAGCAATGGTAATAAGAAGAAATGCTTCTTAAACAGCAAATCAGCATATTAAAATGATTTCTGTAGAATCATGTGACGCTGAAGATTCAGCTTTGCCATCAAATTATAGCTATTGATGTCTTTCCGCAGTTGAAACAAAAACCTTCTGATGTTCATTCATGTTTATTTCATGCTTTAACTAGTAAATATGACAAGATGATCGGTTCATGTGCCGCTTAAACTGAAGCGCTACAGTGATCTGTCACGACACATTAAAGAGCCACAAAACGGTACTTACTGTTTAAATTTTTAAAAAAAAAGACAAAATTTGAAATCTGAGACTTTGTTTCATGCCTAAAGTAACTTGCTCTGTCTTGTCTGTCGGCGCGTTGTCAGTTTCCTCTTTTCTCCGCGATGTAGCCTATTTTTCACTGCGTGAGAACAGCATGCAATGTCGGACATAGCAACAGTAACTAAGGGGGGCAGGTCTTTGCTGTTTAGGGGGGCAGGTGAGTATTGTTACAGTGTTCCCTGTGCAGTATGTTTATGACAAATAAAACATCTGCTCAAAAATCATTCTGTATTTCTAAAATTATTTTTTTGTCTTTCACATCAGGATTATAGTCGAAAACAATTTATTTAAGGTTTGCTATTACGCAGCAATGTCTATCTTTTAACATAAAAAATACAGGTAGTACAAGTACATTAAAATTCACTTTATATGAAGAAACGCGGAAGTAAGTTGTTTTCTGCGAATGTGCGAGACTTTCGGTTCATTAGCCGCAGAGAATAACAAAGTATAGTAAATGCTAAAACTGTTTGCACTACAAATCAGTGTGTTCATAATTAAGCTAATACATTAAAATAGTATGGTAAGACACACCAGTTTGCAATATCAAGCAGCAAAACGAGCTGTATTGTACAGCAAAAAAATAGCTGGAAGCGAATGACAACGGAAGCCGGACCCCATTAAATTTACAAATGGCCGTGCCCGCTCTTATGGGAAAAATAAGGTGGATATTGGTGAATATCAAAAGAAAAAAATCTGTGATAGCATTTCCATGACTTTCTAATTAGAAAAATAAAGACAGATTAACTACGGCAGTCCAAAACAACATATTGACTTTCATTGTATGGACAAAAACCACTCTGAAGATCATTGAAAAATAAATGTCATACAGGTTTGGAACAACTTGAAGGCAAGTAAATAATGAAAATTTTCATTTTTTGGTGAACCGTCCCTTTTTTAGACAAACTTTTCTGTGTTTCTTTTAAAGTACGTCAAGTCACTCAAATAATTTAAAAAGGCAATTACTTTAAAAAAAACAAAAGAACAGTTTTACTAGATTTTGTGACTGATCGTTATGTGGCATGGAGTATGATTTTCCTTTTGTGTGGGGTCTGAACATGCTTTGGATCTTCTTGTAATATACACTTAAAACCAGCTGCAAAATGCTAATTCGTAAAGCACATCTAAACCTACATATATATTCATTGCTAATTATGACTAATCAGTAGAAAAGGACTTCTCATTTCATGTGGTCCTTAAAGTGAACATCATGTGTTTTCACAGTGTTGACAGTAGATGAGAATCCAGTGTAAAAGGGCTGCTATTAGCCAAGTGGAAGTTTCCATAGAAACCATCAGCCATTTACAGGAGAGCCACCTCTTAATGGCAAATTAGCTACGACTCCTCATGTATTTGGTACCACAAAGAAATAATGTAGTCACTCGCACATAGTTTCCAACTGGCTGGAATTAAAGGCTGGAGTACACTACACAACTTTTTCTCAGATCTTTGCCCAGATTCACCATCTGGATGAGGATGACACAAATTACTGAAAGACTGCAGATTTTGGCAGTCATAGATTTCGCCATAGAAATCTCCAGCACATGCGTTCAGATGGAGCGGCATTTACTACAATAGTAAATGGCAATGAATCGCCTGCGGTTTTGAACGCGATATTGCGTAGCTTGTCAGTGAACTACGGCTCTGTATAGTAAATGCCGCTCCATCTGAAAGCACGTGCTGGAGATTTACTACTAATCACAGAACCGGCTTTACTGACAAGATACGCATGAAAATCACACTCGATTATTTGCACAGCCCTAGTTGACCAACAGAAAACTGCTTGGTTTGAAAGTGATTTTGGTGTGAGCTCTGCTTCATACATCACTACACTATTGACTATACATCACTATTTTGCATGCAAAAAAAAATGTGATCGCATCTTCAGTCATTAAAGGGTTAGTTCACCCGAAAATGAAAATTCTGTCATTAATTACTCACCTTCATGTTGTTCCAAACCAATAAGACCTTCGTTCATCTTCGGAACACCTATTAAGATATTTTTGATGAAATCCAAGAGCTTTTTGACCCTGCATAGACAGCAATGCAACGTGGCACTCTTGATAATGGTGGAGGACGGGATGAGGAGGAGAAGAATTGTTGAATAAAGTCGTTATTTTTGTTTTCTTTGCGCACAAAAAGTATTATGATAGCTTCATAAAATTACAGTTGAACCACTGATGTCACATGGACTATTTTAACTATGTCCTTACTATGTTTCTGGACCTAGGGAACATTTCAGCTATGTTGCTGTTTATGCAGGGTCAGAAAGCTCTCGGATTTCATCAAAATATCTTAATTTGTGTTCCGAAGATGAACGAAAGTCTTACGGGTTTGGAACAACATGAGAGTGAGTAATTAATAACAGAATTGTCATTTTTGGGTGAACTATCCCTTTAAGTGTATGATGCCTAGTGTTTTAAAATTTATTCAGATTTCGAAAGTCATAAAGCGTATTCCAGCCTTAACCTGTCATTCCGCCTCTAGCTAATCCACTGCAGTTATTGCAGTAAAATACCTCTGTGTCAAAAACAAAATAACACCAAAAATGAGGCATTTCCTCAGTTGG
Source organism: Sinocyclocheilus rhinocerous (assembly GCF_001515625.1). Classification (NCBI taxonomy): domain Eukaryota; kingdom Metazoa; phylum Chordata; class Actinopteri; order Cypriniformes; family Cyprinidae; genus Sinocyclocheilus; species Sinocyclocheilus rhinocerous. The sequence continues at coordinate 359,959 of NW_015656153.1, read as the reverse complement.
ATCGCTACACGGGGGTGACACTGAGGTCTTCAGACAAGGAAAAGCCAGAATCTCTGTCCCTCATGGGCTTCTCAGACTGGGTGTACCTCCTTACGTCCTCATGTCCGTAGCTAGCATGGCGCTTCACCTGTGGTTTGTGGGTAAATGTTGCGGCCAGGCCGAGGACAGCCAGTGAAGATGTAGCTGAAGAGCTGGTGCTGAGCTCCACAGATTTGGACACAACTACAGGCAAACTCTCAGTCTCGTAGCTCTGCTCGTCGTACGCATAGTTTACGTTGCCACACGGGAAGCTTTGGAGTTTTGCCAAGTCCATAACCGCAGCGAGCGAGCCGCCCGTATCCCCTGTTGGACCCTTCTGAGAGGAAGTCCCTGTCGGACTGAATGCGGTCTGGGAGGATGCAGCAGACGGAGGTGGGGACGTCGAGACATTTGTGTTAACTTCTACTCCAGGGTCAATGCGCTCTGAGGTAGTGGACGGGACAGACATGGACGTGGGGTTGCAAGACAGAGGCATGGACTGGGTGTGGCACAGGGCTGTCTTCCCTCGTCCGAAGCTCTCCAGGACCCAGGAACCGTAGGTGGGGTTCCAAAGGTTTTTTGTCTTGTTCTTTAGCTTCTGGCTGCCTGATGATGAACTACTCCTGGAGCACGGCCGGTGCTCTGGAACTTGAAGCCACTGTCCTGGACAGACTCCAGGAGCAGGAACCGGCTCAGTCCAACAAGTCTCCAAAGTTTCTCGGTACGTACCCACCTCCTGTGTGAGATGGACCGGTCTTTGTAGCTTTGTAGGTTTGAGGGCCTGTGGGGCAGCACCGGTGATGCCCGGTCGAGGAGAAGCATCCTGGGACACAGAGTGGGCCACTAGAAGAGGGGTCATACTGCCTGATCCTTCAGGACGGATCACAGTGCCGCCGCCTTCTTCGACAGCTGGACCATACTCCACTGGAAGAGGGGTGTTGATGACATCAGGGTCCTGACAGATCATAGAATGCGTGACGAAGTGTGATGAAATGGAGAAAAAGGTGACAAAAAAGTCAAAAAGGGTCAACACTAGTGATGTAAGTGAGGGGTTTTCATTATTGTTCATATAATAATTGTGATCATTTTATTCTGCTGACATCTCAAGTTTTTAAGATTAAGAAATAAAATGACATTTTAGTTTTGTAGTTTTGTGAAGAAAAAGAAGCGTTTTTTAGTTTCTCCTTGCCACTGGGGTTTATAAGCAGAGTTGTTAACATTACAGATAACAAAGTATTTAAAATACTTTTTTAATAAATTAAAATAAAATTGAAAAAATTAAAATCTAATTATTAGATTTTTCTAACTGAAATACATATGCTTAATTTGAAGTATAACAATGACTAAAAATAAAACTGAAATAAAAAAAATCTAAATAGAAATATACAAAAACATGACAAAATTATTACAAATTAAACTGAATTAAAATTAAAAATATAAAAATATTTTTTTCAAAATATTAATAGATACTATACTAGTAGTAAATAAATAATACTAAAATAACACGGGTTACGCTATTTTAGAATAATATTTACTGAAAAACATGTTATACAAATACATTTTTACAAAAATGTTAAGGCTGCTTATCTAATTTTAGAAACATGTTGTGTTAAAATATTATGCTTAATATTTTTCTGAAACAGTATACATGGGTGTTTATAAAAAAAAATTGTATAGTTTTAGGAAGGGTGGACCTTGACAGCAAAAAGTTTGAAAACGTCTCATCAAAGTAAATTAAATGAACATACCACCTAATATACTGATATCTAAATCTGTCAAATTCTGACTCCGTTATACCTGTGTACAGTAGTTGATCCTCTCTAAAATAGTCGAGAAGTTTGGTCTGTGTTCTGGACAGTGTTGCCAACACTGTGTCATGATCCGATAACTAAAACAGAACAAAATCCAACATTTCACTAATGTTTTATAGCTTACAACTCTACATTTTAAGGAACATTTTTTACATTTATTTAAGTTCAAATTAGGCCCAAGATCCATTCTCAAAGCTGTTATTGTTACTTACACAGGGCCTGGGCAGCTCTTAGGAGGATCCATACGACCTCCACCTGTTACAAACTCCAGCACTTCCTGATTGGTCTTGCAGGGATAAGGCATGTATCCAAGAGAGAAAATCTCCCACAGCAGTACCCCGAAAGACCTGCAGATGGAGACAAATTGCATGTAATAACTACAATGTCTGGCCTCGGGTCTCTGCAACACTAATCACTGATGTAAAAAAACAATTCTTTAATACCTTTACAACCTGACATTGCTGACAAAAGAAGATAATTCAGTAAAGCAGAACTGTTATTACCAGGTGTCAGTCTTGCATGTAAAAATGCCCTCTAGAAAGGCTTCAGGTGGCATCCACTTCACCGGCAACATGGCACGGCCACCCTTCCTATAGTAACTCGCCCTGCAATGCAAAGCATTCCTTTATCAAAATTCAATGCCTGTGCTCATCATTATACTTAACAGGTATTGAACCACGAAAAAGGATGTGAGATAAGAAGTACGATGAAAGCACCTATAAATATCTCGAGCCATCCCAAAATCTCCAATTTTAGCCACTCTCTCTGGACCAGGACAGGTCAAAAGGCAGTTTCGTGCTGCAATGTCCCTGAAACACACATCAGACATACACAACTAACTTGTGCAAGACATCAAGGTCAAGAGCTGCAGCGAGTTAATGACATCTATATATTCACTGAAGAGCGGTTTCCACTTGAAGGCTACTTTAGGGCAAAGTTCAGTCAGGTTTGGCTTTGAGAAATCACCTGTGGATGAAGTGGTTCTCTTCTAGATAACGACAGCCAAGTGCGATATCTCTGGCCATATGCAGAAGCTCCAGCATACTTAGAGAAGACGGCTGATTCTGTGGAAAGGCAAGATTACATTTTAAAGTTCTTTTAGAGAATTGTTTTGTATCAAAATTGTGCTTATCTTACCTCATAATAAATGGAATTATAATTATGTTGTTTTCTACTGCAAAGTATGTTCCACACATGTTGGCAAACCAAAAAATGACAGCAAAAATGAGTGCTAACTGAGAAACGGAGGATATGATGTCTACACACTCAAACACACACAAACACTCACAGTTCTGGGTCGGTTTAGTCTGAGGAAAGTCTTCATGTCTCCTCCTGTCATGAGCTCCAGCAGTATGAAGCGAGGCAGGATCTGCAGACTGACGCCAATACAGCGCACAATGTTCTGATGGCTGAACTTACTGCACACACAAAAGAGTGAAGGAATAAACCCAAATTAACTATTCAGAAGAACGGTCAGCTCGACTCTCACACAACACCACAGCATGTCAGGACAGAACTGAGTGATTAGGTCATTTCAAATGAATATTTGACTGTGTTCCAGTTATTGTAATGTAAAATGTTTAGGTTATTTTGTTCATCTTGATTTATTAATAATACTATGCACATTGTAGACTATTATTATTATTATAAAGCATCTTGAAATGAAGGGCAACAGATCTCTGAGAAAATGTTCAACTGCTGTACTGAACAGTGGGATACTTTTACATACTGTGGAACATTAACAACATATTATTGAAATACACTTACTTTTTCTTCTTACAATATATCATAACATTTTTAAATGTATGCATTATTTAAGCTACTTTTTCAAACTTTTTTTGTCTTTTACAGTATATATCCCCATAATAAAGCTCAATATTATACCAGTAAAATCATTAGTACCCATATAATAGTTTTTAATATTATACTGGACTTAATTTAAAAAGGAACAAAATGTGTCAAGGAATTAACAATAAATAAATACATATAACATAACTTTTGAACAACTTTGATGTTTTGTTTAATAAAGTTTATGTAAAGTTATTTATATCATCATCATTTATATGATGTATAAATCTCAATTTCAAAAAATTGACTCTTATGACTGGTTTTGTGGTCCATGGTCACATATTATTCTTTTTATTGCTTCTATTGTCCTCATTTGTAAGTCGCTTTGGATAAAAGCGTCTGCTAAATGATTAAATGTAAATGTAAATATAAATGTTTTTTTATATAATATTATTTTATAGAATAATATAATTTAATATTAATACGTTATATTATGCTATTTTACAATTTCTAAAGGATCAGTTTTACAAAGCCAAATCTGAATCACTGATGTAGCCCATGCAAATGAAGGATAGGATGTTGTTCGTTAACTAAAGTACGGTTTGCTCAGAAGACTATGAATCACTAGAAAACATCTGCTGCTTGACTAAAGAGGATGCCATACCTTCAAAAACAAACAACAGATGTGAACCCGCTAATCGCAACAAACGTTTAAAAAGAAAGGAGCAGATTTCATAGCCTACAGTTAGTTTGACTGAGAGCAGAGGATTGGAATGACAATGTGTTTTTCTATCTGTCGCACACCAGAGCAGTGCTGCGAGTGTATGTTACAGCCAAGCATACCTCATAATCAGAGCCTCCATTAGGAAATCCATCTCATCCTGCTCAGAACAGATTTCTGGAAGAGTCTGGAAGAGAAGAAGGATGGAAAGAGATAAAACACAGGATCAATTAAGACAAGCCAGAAACCAGTTTCAAAGGGAAAGGCAGATCTGGGAACACTCACCTTTATAGCAACCTGCATGGCTGTGTTTTCTCCATTCATACCCAAAACCTGTCCTTCGTACACTTCCCCAAAGGCACCGTGTCCCAACGCCCTATAGTTAAAAATGCAAGACAGCATCATTACTCGCATGTTTTAAATGTGGAATTCATTTTCAGTATGTCATCACAGAATATTAAAGGAATATTGTGGGTTGAATGCAATACATACTGCAGACTTCCAGACTAAAATTTGTTGACTAAAAGTTATGCACAAGTCAACATAATTTTTCGTTGTTATTCAACAGCACATCAAGCTCAACTTGTATTTAACCCAGAACATTATTTTAACTAATAACAGGACCAGCGTAACCTGGGGTTATATTTTCATTAACTTTGAAGGCAATTTGTGAAATGTTGCAGAATGAATGCAAATGTGATCAAATGTGTTAAATGGAGCTGAGAGCATTACAAATTAGCCATAATAAAACATAGTGCACAGACATAATGCAAACATGCAATGCACAGTGGATGTGTAGGACTTTCAAATCAAATTCTGCAGAATTCCCAGAACGTAACATGGAATTCTGTGCATGCAGATTCCGTGTTGGCCTGTGATGACTCACAGTTTACTTATTGTAGAAATTGAAGTAGCAATCTTCTGATACTAACCATCTTAACCTTGTTAACATCAGTTAATGCATTATGTATCAAGAACTAAAAATGAAAAATCTTTGATAACATGTATTAATCTAGGTTAATGTCATACATTAACCAAGATTATTTGACATAAACCACTGTATTTTTTATTTGTTTTATATAAATTATCATTAATGTATTATGAATAAACATTAAACAATATTAGCATATTTATAAATAACATTAACCTAGATTAACAAAAAGATCAAAAGGACTTAAAGAAGAAATTCAAGAAAAAAGCTAAATCTGAAAAAGTACATTTTAAAGCCTCAGAATGATCTATTATGCACTACTGTTCAATAGTTTGAGAAATAATACTTTAATTCAGCATTGATGCATTAAATGTCACATTAAAGACATTTATCATTTAAAAAAAGATTTCTGTTTCAAATAAATGCTGTTCTTTTGAACTTCCAATTCATCAAAGAATCCTGAAAAAAACTATTATGTTTTCCACAGAAATGTTAAGCAGATAAGAATATACATTTTATATTTCTTGAGCACCAGATCAGCATATTAGAATAATTTCTAAAGGATCATGCGAGACTGATGACTGGAGTAATAGCTGCTGAAAATTCAGCTTTACCATCACAAGAATAAATTACACTTTAAAGTATATTAAAATAGAAAAAAAGTTATTTTCAATTGCAATAATACGAATAATACCGTATTTTTAATCAAATGAATGCAGTCTTGCGAAGTATAAGAGACTTCTTTCAAAAACATCTGAAAAATCATACAGGCCTCAAACAGTATGTATGAAGCAGCATATAGATACCTGAGGAGGGTGATGTTCTTGCGTGGAACCTCTTTAAGCTCACTCAGTGAGGACGCCTTGCCAGCAAAGCAGTAGTTGGGGTTGTAGTCAGTCATTATGGTGGACGAGCGGATTTTGCTAAGCTTGTACTCTGGGCTCTGAAGTCGAATCCTGACCGCATGCAGGTGGTTCTTCTTACGGTAATAGACTGCAAAAAGACAAAAACACAGCAAAAGTGATCATGATTTAAGGAAGTTCTCTTTAGGAATAATTACACCTGCTTAATTTGCATAATTATTGGTCTCAGAGTGCGATTTGTGTAAGACGAAAGTGATGCATCATCCTAAAAGTGTCAACAGGCTTTCAGAATGATGGTAATTTTCTCAAAGAAGCAGAACAACAAAGTGCACTTATTTCTCCCCATAGAATTCTATCAAGATGACAAAATTGTGCATTTTAAAACCAAAAAAGGCCCTCAGGTGAGGACTGAAGCTCTGGGCCTGTCAGCAAGCGATCAGGCAGGGTGGACTCACCCTCAGTGGAGGCTGCCCATGTCCCCGATGCAGGTTGGTAGTCTGCTGGGGAGGGCGCTGCGTGGAGGTGAGAGGTCCCCTTTTGCCGTCGGGCTGCTGTCGCAGTGGCGCGAAGCGAAGCCGGCAGGAAGTTGACCAGGTATTAGGGGTGAGAGGGGGGAAACCCGAGCAAAGACTACCAACCTGCATGGGGGAGAGCTCAGGGGAAGACACACAATTAGCGTCCAGTGGAGCTCTGCTATCTAAGGACCCAGAGACCTCGCTCTGCTGTTTGCATTTGAGTTTTGAGACGGTTTTGTGTACATGTAAATTGCAGAAAATTAAATACAATGCGCAAAATATACGAAATAAAAAACTTTTAAGAAGTCTGTTTCACTTCTCTTTGGGAATTTGTGTTATGACAAGTCTTTATTTATCTTAAAAATACATACAAAAGACATGGCACAGCATTTTACAGTTAGTGCACAGGTCAAACAAACAATATATGTTTTTAAATCAAACATAAGGAAGATATGTGATATTAAGCATGGTCAATAAAAAAATAAAGCATTTATAGAAATAAGTGTCCGTAGCATATACAGTGGGTACGGAAAGTATTCAGACCCCCTTAAATTTTTCACTCTTTGTTATATTGCAGCCATTTGCTAAAATCATTTAAGTTAATTTTTTTTCCTCATTAATGTACACACAGCACCCCTTTTTCTGTCAATATGGGGTGCTGTGTGTACATTAATGAGGAAAAAAAATTAACTTAAATGATTTTAGGAAATGGCTGCAATATAACAAAGAGTGAAAAATTTAAGGGGGTCTGAATACTTTCCGTACCCACTGTACATAAAGTTAGAGCACTGTGACAGACTGTTGGTTTAAAGCATATCTCAGTCACATTTAATGCATTTGGGAAATTGAGCATGAACTAACAATGAAAAACATCTTAGTAAATGTTAATTTCAACATTCACCAATACATTATTAAAATCAAAAGATCTATCTGTTAATATTATATAATGGACCTGAGCTAACATTAATGAACAGCTTTTTTTTTTAAATGTTAACTACAGGTAACAAAGTGTATTGCTCATTGTTGGTTAATATTAGATAATCACTAGAACCTTATTGTAAAGTGCCATATTCTTTATTTATTGACAATGGCTAGATTAAGGTGATGATAAAAGCAAGTAATTTCCTTCTTCTATTCAAAAAATATACTCTTTCTATGCAAAGCTTCTACTGCATATTACAATGTTTTAATAGTCTTAATTTTATTGCATATTAGTTTTAATAGTTTTAATGTTTTAATAGCCTATAGTTTTCATTTAAGCATAACATTTTTAATTGTAATGCTAGGGAAAAAAGCCAACAGGATTTATTTATAATATCAGCTAGGATATGGTAGCATATATCATATATGCTACCATACCCTTTTAATATATTTTTAGCCAATAAAATATCCTAAATGATTATATGTAATAATAAAGTAATTATCAATATAATCACAAATCTCGATGCATCCCAAAGTCACTGCTTTTTGAATTTTTTAGTTTCCCTTTACAAGAGTAAAATTCAAAGGTCAGTATTTTGGACAGACACCAGCACGATGAAAGTATTATGAATTTTAACCAATATTTTTGAAGAAAAATGATATCCTCATTAATTCCACAAGACGCTCACATTTATAGGGACAGTGCATTATGACACCCTCAATATTCCCTCACTGCCCAGTACTGGAAAATAAAACTTTTTAAGCACAAAATGTTGTTGCAAAGTACAAAACACACAAGTTAAATAGCAGCACTTATAATTAAGATACTGGTCTGCACGCATTTACAAAAAAAAGCCCATCAGTGAGACTGCAGTTAGTTTTGAAAATAATTTGGCTTAATTGTTTATTTATATACATTCATTTCAAAGGCCATGTTTTAAGGTTAATTAGCAGTCCCTGTTTTAGTTCCCTCCTCTTTCCTTTACGGGGTATTGTGCAACACTACAAACAGTAGTTAGATCAAAAAACAAGCACGTGATTTGTACAAATATTAAAAACCCACTGTTCAAAATCTAACATAAAAGATATATTAAAAGAAAAAAAAATTTTCAGTAAGTGTGAAATTAACAGCAAGAGCAACCACAGAATGATAGGAATTAAGAAACAAGCGAATATATGTGAATATTGCTGGAGGCAGCTAGCTTATTTAGCATGACTTAAAGCTTCTGTAATACACATTTGATAGTTCATAAAAAAGGGGGGTGGGGGCTGTGAAGATTCATGTCATCCATATTAGCCTGTGTACAATATGGTTCAAAAGTGTGGGTCGCTATGATTTTTAAATGTTTTTTTAAAGAATTTTATTATGTTCACCAAGGCTGCATTTATTTGATCAAAAATACAGTGAAAAACGTAATATTGTGAAATATTATTACCACTTTAAAATAACTGTTTTCTATTTGAATATATTTTAAAATGTAATTTATTCAAAGCTGAATTTTTCACATGATCATGAGTCACATGATCCTTCAGAAATGCTGATTTGGAATATTTCTCACAACTTCTGGTGTCGCAACAATTATCAATGTTAAAAACAGTTGGGCTGCTTCATATTTTTGTTAAAAAAAAATAGATACATTTTTTCAGCATTCTTTGATGAACAAAGTTAAAAAGAACAGTATTTAATTGCATATACATGTCTTTACTGTAACATTTGATCAATTGAATCCCTCCTTGGTGAATTAATTTTTATTATAATTAAAGTATTAAAAAAATAACGTATATGTCATATGTGTATATGTCAATTGTCACTGTTACTTGTGCCCTTTCCCACAGTATTTAAGTGCTGTATGAAATTTGGCCACATAATTGTTCCTAGTGTCACAGCTTTGTTCATGTCACATTTTTTAAAGCAATTTCTTTAGGTTTTTTTAAATGATGGAACACTAATGCCCAGTGGCTCCAATGTTTTTAAGTTATTTTTTGTACTTTCAAAATAATTGAGGGGTATGAAAAAAAACTAGTTAAAAACTTTGGTTATATTTTCCACTCTTTCTCATAATTACTGTTCCTACCAGCTCTAAAATCACTGATGTTGAACTCCCCTTAATTTGCTCTTCTATGAAATGCAATTTTACAAGACAAATGATGTCCTGTAACGTCATAGAGAGATAGAAGAAGCATGTCAGAGACAATGGAATGTGGAGGGCACAGAATTGGCACAGAACTGGAAGAGTCTCTTACTGAGCATGAGGCTGGTACAGGTCAGAACGACACCTGTGACTACTGTGGATGCAATCACTGCCAGGATAAATATCAGAGATCGGGGTCCATCTGCCAGAGAGCCCAGTTGAACAACTGGAGGATGACAGAGGAAGTGGTGAATTAGGAATATTTCAAACATGCCTTTATAGACAAATTTGAAAGGGCAAATGGACACCGGCTGTTTAGGTACCTAGGCAGGTGACGTTGTCTGATGCAAGAACCTCGTCGCTGTCGCACAGGCAGAGGATGAGTCTGGTATCTTCATCTCTCTTACAGCTCTGGGTCTGACAGTGGCTGCAGTTTAGATACACCTGGATCTCAGCTTCCCCATGACTCTCCATAGCTAGAACACATACAAATACATCAGTACTGCTGCAAAACCCCAGTGCTTCAGTCTAGGGTGTCTTCTTGTATAAAATAATATATATATATATATATATATAT
>NW_015656153.1:329801-348653 GCF_001515625.1 Sinocyclocheilus rhinocerous | reverse complement strand
ATATAATTATGTATATTGATTAAATTATCAGAAGTTTAAAGCCCCTATAAAATAAGAAAAAAAAAAGTTTTTATGTATTTTTTCTTTGATACCATCTACAGTACATGCTAATAAACAGTTGCCAAAATAAACTTTTGGGTGTAAATTTAAAATTTACAGTTTAAAATATATTTAATATAAAACATTAAATATGTGACCCTGGACCACAAAACCAGGCCACAAAGGTCAATTTTTTTAAATTGAGATTTATACATCATCTGAAAGATGAATAAATATGATTTCCATTGATGTATGGTTTGTTAGGATAGGACAATATTTGGCCGAGATACAACTATTTGTAAATGGAATCTGAGGGTGCAAAAAAATACTGAGAAAATTGCCTAAATGAAGTTCTTAGCAATGCATATTACTAATCAAAAATTAAGTTTTTATATATTTACATAAGGAAATTTACAAAATATCTTCATGGAACATGATCTTTACTTAATAACCTAATGATTTTTGGCATAAAAGAGGCTGGCACAGGTCAGAACAACACCCGTAACTACTGTGGACGCGATCACCACCAGGATAAATATCAGGGATGGGGGTCTGTCTGCCAGGGAGCCCAATGGAACAACTGGTGGATGACATAAAAAGTGGTGAATTAGAAATATTTCAAACAAATGCTTTTATAGACAAACTTTTAAGGGCAAATGGCCACCGGCTGTTTAGGTACCTAGGCAGGTGACGTTGTCTGGTGCAAGAACCTCGTCGCTGTCGCACAGGCAGAGGATGAGTCTGGTATCTTCATCTCTCTTACAGCTCTGGGTCTGACAGTGGCTGCAGTTTAGATACACCTCGATCTCAGCTTCCCCATGACTCTCCATAGCTAGAACACATACAAATACATCAGTACTGCTGCAAAACCCCAGGGATTAGGCACTATTTCAAAAGAAAGATATAAACAGAAAATCAACACATATGTTGGATGTGATCCTTATATTATGAAGAGGAGCGAATTTTCTGCTGAACTGAAATATTTGCCTGCCATTGAGGCAGTAGTTATACAGTAAGTAACAACCTTGTCCTCCAGACATCCTTCTACTCCAAAAAACAGATGAAGGCGTACAAAAGTATGGATGCATACCATTTTTTATTAGTGGTTGAGTCAATGACCTCGGTACCAAGGTGCTCCCCAATGACAATCGTTTGGTTTTTGCCCGCGTGAGTATTTCTTTTTTGTCCTATCGATTAACCTAGCAACAAACATTCAATGCTGCTGCACCTCTTGATGTTAGCGTTACGGTTGTTTACTTTACTTTATTAGGTTAACCACTCTCAAAGGTCTGCCAAAATGCCACTAAAGGCATGGATTATCGCAAAACAAGACGGAGAAGTCATTGCAGCTCATTGCAACTGCATTGCCGGGTAAGTTATTTACATTTGCCTGTATTTTGTATAACTGTTAAGTGTAGTGTGGTGTTGCTTGTAGTATCTGTTTTTTTAAATATAATAATACATAAACATATAATAAAGATATATCTTAATATATTACCAATGTCTTAATATATTATTATATCTTAATGTATTAGCCATTTGTGGTTAATAAATAAATTCTATTCATTCTTTTTTCAGATTGTCAGAATCCTGTTCTCATGTTGGGGCAGTTTTTTTTTTTTCCATTGAAGCTGGTGTTAAAATGTGAGATACAGCCTCAAGCACAACTGAAAAGTGCAAGTGGCTGATGCCATCACATGTACAAAAGGTGTGTAAATGTACTGTACATATTACTATTTTGTACCCTACTCTACGACGGCAAATGACAGCAACTGTCAGTTTGTAAAACACACTTCTGCAGGGAAACACAGGGAAAGTAAGATCAAACACTGCAACTACAATTCATATGGTTTTGTCTTAGACTAAAAACTAACAGCACACATTGTAGTTGCAGTGTTATATCTTAAATGTTCCATGTTATGGACCTCATAACCAGTCATAAGGGTCATTTTTTCAAATTGAGATTTATACATCATCTGAAAGCTGGATAAATAGCTTTCCATTGATGTATGGTTTGTTAGGATAGGACAATATTTGGCCGAGATACAACTATTTGAAAATCTGGAATCTGAGGGTGCAACAAAATCTAAATATTGAGAAAATCATCTTTAAAGTTGTCCAAATGAAGTTCAATGCATATTACTAATCAAAAATTACGTTTTTATATATTTACATAAGGAAATTTACAAAATATCTTCATGGAACATGATCTTTACTTAATAACCTAATGATTTTTGGCATAAAAGAAAAATCGATAATTTTGACCCATACAATGTATTGTTGGCTATTGCTACAAATATACCCCAGCGACTTATGACTGGTTTTGTGGTCCAGGGTCACATATGATTGCCAACACCTAGTTAAAAATACAGTTCATAATTTAAGATAAAAGGTAATAGTTTATAATTGCATTAATAAAAATGATTACATTATATAATGCAAAACAGATCGTTGGTAAATTAACTAGTAACTAGTTGAACAGAATTTTTTTTTAACTAGTCTGTTAAGCATTTTATAATGTTTGTTAATGACTTAATAATGAAAGTTAACATGAAGTAGTATCAAAAATTTGTGCTTGGCCTCTTCTGGCCCTTTAACTCAAAACACACTTGCAGTAATAAACAGTGGCGCCAACTTCAATAAGTCACATAAGGTCTTCTATTATCTACCACGAGTTAAATTTTCTCAATTTCATGTTTATTACTGAATCAATGTGGATGTGTTCGTGACCTGTTTTCTCAATACAGCCAACTTCTATAAGAAAACAATCTGTGCTAGTGCATATTGGGTGTATTGAAAAACACTAAAACAATTTATTTCAGGATTTATTTCACATATTTTCTAGATGACATGCGTGTGTCTGTGTATACATATATGCAAATACAGTTCTGCTTATACGTTTTATAATCTGCAAGTTTTAGTGACTTGTTTCTGGATGTGTGTAATAAAACTAAATGCATGTGAACAGTTTTTTATGATCTTATTTTTTAAGACGCTATCATTTTTTATTTAAGATGTTATCTCGCTCTTAAAAATGCTAAACATCTTACAGATGTAAGGGGTATGTATATTTAAGAGCACAATGTACATCATTATAGACAGTCTGGATTAGATACAGCCTGACCTGCAAGTGGTTGTAGAAATATCTTTCCTATGGGGTGAACAAAAGAGACGCCGTCTTGTCCATCTGCTGTGATGCCATCAAGAAGGGGTGCATCACCACCTGGGCAAAGGTGACATCAAAAAAATAAAATAAAATTGTAATTAAAACAAACAATCCACATTGAAAAAAAAGACTTGGGCTGCGAATGCACATGTGATGATTTAACAACGGCTGGACAATAATCTTTTTAAATGAAACATCTGCCTCACAAAGCAAGTCATTCTTTGTGATAACTAACAACAGACCTTTGTTTTACAGTATGTTCCAGTAAAAACTCAGAGCAAGGGGTCAATAATAACTTTGAACAGAACATTTTAACTACAATCTAAACCTTGTAGCGTTAGGCTTCTCCTGTGTTTTCCATTACAACGTCAAAATATTTTGCTTTTGCAGTAAAAATCAATAAATAAAAAGATAATCATAAATTCTACAGCATAATGCAATGTACTGGTATATCACATAATAAATAAAGGTATATAATACAATTTATTTTCCATATTATATACACTACCATCTAAATGATTTTTTTGATTTAATAATTTTATTCAGCAAGCACAGATTAAATTAATTAAAAGTGACAGTTAAGTCATTTCTTATACTATATGTTATATTTATAATGTTACAAAAGATTCCTATTTCAAATAAATTCTCTACTTTTGAAAATAGCACAACAATTATAACACTGACAATAATAAGAAACGTTTCTTGAGCGCCAAATAAGCATATTAGAATGATTTCTGAATAATCGTGTGACACTGACGACCAAAATAATGGCTGCTAAATAATTCAGCTTTACATCACAGAAATAAATTACATATCAATATGTATTATTTTAAAGGGATAGTTCACCCAAAAATGAAAATGCTGTCATTAATTACTCACCCATATGTCGTTCCAAACCCCTAATACCTTCGTTCATCTTCAGAACACAAATTAAGATATTTTTGATTAAATCCAAGAGCTCTCTGACCCTCCCATAGACAAGGACAGAAACGTAGCAAGGACATTGGTAAAATAGACCATGTGACATCAGGGGTTCAACTGTAATTTTACGAAGCTACAAGAATACTTTTTGTGTGCAAAGAAAACAAAAATAATGACTTTATTCAACAATTCTTCTCCTCCTCATCCCGTATGTTGTGGCGGGTCATCATTATGGAGAGGTGCATATAGGTGCATTCACCTCATATCGTAAACTTGTGAACTGGGAGTTTTCTGAGAGCTACGGCTTGTACCACATGACTGATGCACCTCATGCGGAACCAGAGAAATTTGGCGGTGCTTCCAGTAGTAAACTGTAATTAAGCAGTTATTTCGTAATATTTATGTTTTAAAATTCATGTAATTGAGTTTTGCCAATGTAGATGTCTTCATACAAAAGTAATGTGAAAATAAATGAAAGACATGCAGCACAGAGTTAGATATCTAGGCTACCCATGTAATAACAACCTAAAGAAATAATTATAAAGTGTAATAATAATGCATTTGCATAGCAACTGTTACTTGTATTGTGTTTTACAGCTGCCAGCAACATTCTTTCACGCGGGTTCATTTTGTTGATTGTCGCTATAGAAACGGATAATCCCCAGTCCGAAGACGTGAACAGCACCGAGTTGAACGTCACGTGTTGTCATCTCAGAATTACGGTAATTACAACATGGCGTGAATGCAGCATATCACGACACATGCGCTTGCTTCCACTCCATGTAAACAACACATGCGCATGCTGACGCATGTGCGTGTTCAATGTAAGCAGCGGCAGCATGCGCATACATTGTTTACATGAAGTGGAAGCAAGCGCATATGTCATGATACTCTCTCCATAATGGCGGCGCGCCACAGCATAAGGGATGAGGAGGAGAAGAATTGTTGAATAAAGTCATTAATTTTTCCGTTATTTTTCATCAAAAAATATTCGAGTAGCTTCGTAAAATTACGGTTGAACCCCTGATGTCACATGGACTATTTTACCGATGTCCTTGCTACGTTTCTGGACCTTGATCGTGGTAGTAACCTTGTTGTCTATGGGAGGGTCAGAGAGCTCTCGGATTTTCTGGAATAAAAAATATCTTAATTTGTGTTTTCGAAGATGAATGAAGGTCTTATGGGTTTGGAACGACATGAGGGTGAGTAATTAATGACAGAATTTAAATTTTTGGGTGAACTAGCCCTTTAAATTGTAATAATATGTTATAATATTAATGTTTTATTGTATTTTTGATCATATAAATGCAGCCTCAGCGAGTTTATGGTTGTGATTGTGACATATGTGCAAGTGTTTTTAATCTAACATTCACCTCTGTATCCTCCACCACCGCCTCCAGCAGTGCAAGCGCCCCCACCTCCCCCAAACCCTCCAAATGTAGCCCATCCCAGCACTGACAAAGCCTCAGGACAGGATGAGCCTCCTTGACCTCCTTCCACAAGAGATTTCCCTGCCCAGGGGAGAGAAGACAGGTCGCTCCACCCACCTCCTCCACCTAAACACACACACACACAGAAATACAGACATGTTTACTCAGTGCTGGGCATGTTAGATAAAAGTTGTTCCAGAGAACTGAGAAATTCCTTTGGTTTGAGGATGCAAAATCCAGCAAACTTGTAGATACTAATTACTGTATTACTCATTGTCCGCTCTTCTACTTTTTTGGCAGATACATATGTCTATTAAGTGAGAGCCCAGAACTGCTTACATATGACAGTTCTGCATAAAAACGCATCCTCCAGATGCCAATCCCACAAAACATCCTTCATAACTTACAGGATTGTCATAAGATAATGTGATCCTGATGGCTGAACTGACAGTATTGTGCTGTTGTGAAAAAGCTGGTAGGTAGTTAATGAAGTTAGAGAGCCCATAACACACTCATAAATGTGGGAATAGCTAGAATTTGCTGGAATAATACTTGTCCTTTATCCAAATCTAAATCACAGAGTAACTGTTAGCATTCAAAGAAAGTAATTTCAATATCATATCACAGTACAAGCAGCGACTGAGAGTAGCCACTGATCCTAATGCTGAACTTTGGGGATTGACTGGACATACATTCTACTGAACCACTAGTTCATTTACATGAACCAAAATAAGCAACTTACAGATTGCTTGCATTATTCACTCAAAACCCCTAATTTTTCTTGAAAAAAAAAAGTGTCTGAAAAATGGCTCAGATTAAATTATAAATAATTGCATAGTTATATGGGCCATTCTACAGAATTGGTGCAAACTGCTGTCCCACAACCAAAAAACACTTTTAAAAAGCATTTAAGTATTAAAATCTTAAATGGTTACTAAGATCCTTCTATTATCTATAGAAACCCACAATAATATACAAAATATTAGTAAGCTTAATATATATAAAATCATCATTTATAGGGTACTTTCAATTGGGAGGTGGCTGTCCCGAACCCTAACCCCTAAATTTCAACTTATGAAAATTATATTGAAATTATTTTTGTATTTTTTTCCATTGTTGTTTTTAAAAGTATCTTTCTGATTATTTAAAAAAGTGAAGTTCAAAAAACATATTTTATATTTTCTTTGTAAATTATAAAACTTTATGTAAAAAATGTGTCCCGCATTTTTCATGTCACTACCGAAACAGTGTATGTTTTAGTCCAGTGGCTGAGACTGATTTTAACTACACCCCTAAATTTATGATCAGGAAATATTCCTGTGTCCCCCTTTGTCATAGGTACATGGTGAGTAGAAAGGCCCCATCATTTTGGGGTAAATGTGTTAAAAAATTATGAAAAATCTGTGTGTAACTTTAAGAAAGGTCACTACCAAACACCTTTTTTTCTGCAATTAAGCACACTTTTTTGGAGGTTATTCCATAACATTTAGTTTTTAAATGTGTACTACTGTTCAGAATTGTGCTAGCTAACCACGTGCTTATTAGCATCTTTGAGCTAGGTTCAAAAGTATCTAAAATTGTCACTACCAAACGGTGGAGTTTCGGTAGTGACATCTTTGTTTTTTTGGGTGTTATCCCATAAAACTGTCACTACCAAAACAGTCACGACCGAAACATGTCATCATTGTTTTGGTAGTGACAAAAGGGAACACATAATCCTCATATTTGGGGAAAATAAACAAAAGTTTAGTACAGTTATGCAAATTATTTGTATGTTTTAGAAGTGTTTTAGTATGCAAGTTAAAATTCTGTAATGTGATGTGGTTGCTACAAAAGCATTACTGTCACTACCGAAAATGTGCAGTCAGTACCGAAACATGGGATGTTTTGTTAAAAATAAAGTATACTGAATTATCAACTAGGATGTTATGATAGTTTTTGGTTCAATGTATTTTCAAACTAATTAGCCACTGATCCTAATGCTGAACTTTGGGGATTGACTGGACATACATTCTACTGAACCACTAGTTCATTTACATGAACCAAAATAAGCAACTTACAGATTGCTTGCATTATTCACTCAAAACCCCTAATTTTTCTTGAAAAAAAAAAGTGTCTGAAAAATGGCTCAGATTAAATTATAAATAATTGCATAGTTATATGGGCCATTCTACAGAATTGGTGCAAACTGCTGTCCCACAACCAAAAAACACTTTTAAAAAGCATTTAAGTATTAAAATCTTAAATGGTTACTAAGATCCTTCTATTATCTATAGAAACCCACAATAATATACAAAATATTAGTAAGCTTAATATATATAAAATCATCATTTATAGGGTACTTTCAATTGGGAGGTGGCTGTCCCGAACCCTAACCCCTAAATTTCAATTTATGAAAATTATATTGAAATTATTTTTGTATTTTTTTCCATTGTTGTTTTTAAAAGTATCTTTCTGATTATTTAAAAAAGTGAAGTTCAAAAAACATATTTTATATTTTCTTTGTAAATTATAAAACTTTATGTAAAAAATGTGTCCCGCATTTTTCATGTCACTACCGAAACAGTGTATGTTTTAGTCCAGTGGCTGAGACTGATTTTAACTACACCCCTAAATTTATGATCAGGAAATATTCCTGTGTCCCCCTTTGTCATAGGTACATGGTGAGTAGAAAGGCCCCATCATTTTGGGGTAAATGTGTTAAAAAATTATGAAAAATCTGTGTGTAACTTTAAGAAAGGTCACTACCAAACACCTTTTTTTCTGCAATTAAGCACACTTTTTTGGAGGTTATTCCATAACATTTAGTTTTTAAATGTGTACTACTGTTCAGAATTGTGCTAGCTAACCACGTGCTTATTAGCATCTTTGAGCTAGGTTCAAAAGTATCTAAAATTGTCACTACCAAACGGTGGAGTTTCGGTAGTGACATCTTTGTTTTTTTGGGTGTTATCCCATAAAACTGTCACTACCAAAACAGTCACGACCGAAACATGTCATCATTGTTTTGGTAGTGACAAAAGGGAACACATAATCCTCATATTTGGGGAAAATAAACAAAAGTTTAGTACAGTTATGCAAATTATTTGTATGTTTTAGAAGTGTTTTAGTATGCAAGTTAAAATTCTGTAATGTGATGTGGTTGCTACAAAAGCATTACTGTCACTACCGAAAATGTGCAGTCAGTACCGAAACATGGGATGTTTTGTTAAAAATAAAGTATACTGAATTATCAACTAGGATGTTATGATAGTTTTTGGTTCAATGTATTTTCAAACTAATGAATCCTTAACTTTGAAATCAGTATCAACTTTTTGCCTTTTACAATGAAAAATATTGTTAAAAATGTAATTGTTGTTGATTTACCTCTGAAAAAATTTAATAAAATAGCAAATATATATATATATATATATATATATATACAGTATATATTCAAAGTAGATCTTAATAGCAAAATCTTAATAGGTCAATATAACCCTTCAAATTAAATTATTATTACTGTTTCGGTAGTGACAAATTTGGGGAGAGGACAAATATTCACTTTCTGAAATGTATTTTCAAACTAATGAATCCTTAACTTTGAAATCAGTATCAACTTTTTGCCTTTTACAATGAAAAATATTGTTAAAAATGTAATTGTTGTTGATTTACCTCTGAAAAAATTTAATAAAATAGCAAATATATATATATATATATATATATATATATACAGTATATATTCAAAGTAGATCTTAATAGCAAAATCTTAATAGGTCAATATAACCCTTCAAATTAAATTATTATTACTGTTTCGGTAGTGACAAATTTGGGGAGAGGACAAATATTCCAAAACTTTCTGAAAATACAATATGAGAATTAACTACACAATTACAAGAAATGTGTCCCTTGGATATTATACAATTTGCATACATACACATTTTTGGAAAAAATTATTTTTTTTCAAAGATGTTTACAACTTTGACTTTGGACCAATTTTGTAGAATGGCCCATATATTTAAAGGGGACATATGACGATGCTAAAAATAACATTATTTTGTGTATTTGGTGTAATGCAATGTGTTTACGCAGTTTAAGGTTCAAAAATACATTATTTTCCACATACCGTACATTATTGTTGCTCCTCTCTGCCCTGCCTTTCTGAAACGTGTCGATTTTTACCAAGCTCATTGTTCTGAAAAGCGCGGTGTGCTCTGATTGGCCAGTTATCCAGGGCATTGTGATTGCCCAAATACCTCAGCCATGTGGTGGAAATTTTATGCCCCTTACCATAGTTGGAAACACACAGCATCTCCATGACAAAGTGGCGGTGGCAACAATGCTACAACGAGAATAAAAGTTACGCCTTCTTTCTTTAAATAAACATTTGGGCGGTGTTATGCAAATCTTCCCACTCAGTGACGTAGATTTGTGGGGGCGTGTTTGAATGAGGTATTTTAGAAAAGTGTGGCTGAGTCTTAACTTTTAGAAAGAATATCTCTTTGGGTTTGAGACTTTAATCTTTGCAACTTTACGGATCTTATATATGCACAAACAGCTTGTATCACTCCAAAGAGAACATGAAATCGTGTCATATGACCTCTTTAAAAAGATATAGCCCCTTTAAGTGGCTTAATGAAATGAGCAACATTTTTAGCTTGTAGTGTAGCAAACATTGTTTTTAAAAGAGTTAATTAAAAGAACTAATCACTGTTGAACTAATCAACTGAATGAATTTTGGGCCATAAAATAATATATTTTTGTCATTGGAAGAGTACCTGCTGCTCCGGATTTGCCATTGACACCAGGGGCGGAGGTGTCATTCTCATATTGTTCCAGGAAAATCTGGTCCAGGCTGCTCTCAGGGTCCTCCAGGTAGGCCTTTCCTCCTCCTCCTGCTGCAATCAGCAAAGGCACTGGTTCCCCGTTCTCCATCTGCCCCCGTGCATCCCAAAAACAACATCAGACTTACTTTTCATTCAAGTAAAAAAGAAAGCCTCCTATGATTCCAGACAAGCCTTCACTTCCATCTGTATTCCAATTCAGACGACCCCAAATTATTTCAGGATGTCTCAAAAATGCTTGTCTAGACAGGCACTATCAGGCGACGACTGCCGTCCACATGGTTCCCCTTAAGGGGACTCACAAGGCTGTGATGGATATTTTTAAAGATGTGTTTGAGACAAGAAAACGGGAAGAAAAGAAAGATTTTACCCAATAAACATATGTGGCTCCTCCACCACCACCTCCGCCCCCTGCCCACTTTAAGGCCGAACCATCGCTGTCAAAACCATCTTCTATCACAGAAGACTCCCCAAGACAGATATTATGGGTCAGGGGGTTCCTCTGTAAATATTTGAAGAAAACATATAGATGTAAACAGAGAGCTATACATAAATACATTGCAAATATCATGGCAACCCAATGGCCAAGTCTGAGTTTCTGCTTCACTCACTCCTGGACATGCATCTTCTCCTTGATGTCCAATTAGGATGTAGAGTATGTCGCCTTTCTCCAGTGGGAAGATAGCTGAGATGATGACACCATGTGACCGTTTGTTATGGTTTTTTGCTCCTTTGCCTCCTGCGGCTCCATAAGCTGAAATCCTGGAAAATGAGGATGTTCCCTTAGTATTCCCAATGCACTGAATTAACAAACATAAGACACACCTGCTATCCCAAAGTACTAATACCCATAAAGAGAGAAAATAATTTGAGCTAAAAAAAAAAAAAATCACCTGAAAAAGTAATATATATATTGAATTAAGTTAAATTAGGACACTTTTTGCCATTGAGAAAACCAGGAAAAAATGTGACCAATTAACCCAAATTCACCTTATATATAATATTCCCATATAATTAGACCACACTTAATCTGTTCAAATGGTCCTCTTTTTAAGATACATTTTTTAAGGAACTGTTTTACATTTTCTAAGACAATATGTGTATTTGAAATAAATAATTTTAATATTTAATCACAGTAATCATGACCATACTGTTTTTAAAGTAAAATATAATAATTCTAACTTATCAATACATACTACATTTATAAATCATAAGAAAAAACATGTTGTCGACTAAGTAAATATTTTCCAGATAATATTTCAATCATTTGCATTCACTGTAGTACACTGTCAATATTACAGCAAATTATTTTAATTTGGAAACAACATATTTTCTTTATATCATGCTTCATATTACTAATATCACACAGTATTAAAGGGTCTTTATACATGAAAATACAACTGCCTTAATATTTTAGAAAGGGGGTCCCTCACAAGGGGATCATCATACTTGAGGGTCCTTGGCATCACAAAATTTGAAAATCCCTGTATTAATATATACTATTAATCTGACAATAGCATATTAAGCCATAAGTGAGCTGTGATTATACTATCATTTTAATATACTGAATATACAACCTTAGTTAATCCTAAAATGTAAAAGGAAAGACTTTAATTCCCAAACAAGATAAAACTTCCTATCTCAAGGCAAATATATATATATATATATATATACAGGGCCTAAAATTAACACTCTCCAAGCGCCAAATGCGAGTAAAAATCCGCTTTGGCGAGTGTATGAAACTGTGTCAGTCGCCAGATGGCCGGTAACATTTTTCTAAATTCTAACAGTGCAATGTTGTGAGAACATAAACGTGAACAAATGTGAACGACGCTCCGTACAGTTGACGGGTTAGTGCTGCTTAATCACAAAAGTTTAAGCCTTTGCAATGTAAATATTCAAGAGCTAGAACAGTAGTAGAAGAGTGGGAAGTTTAAACATACGAAGCCCCGGCCTGACTGTTCAAATGGTCCTCTTTTTAAGATACATTTTTTAAGGAACTGTTTTACATTTTCTAAGACAATATGTGTATTTGAAATAAATAATTTTAATATTTAATCACAGTAATCATGACCATACTGTTTTTAAAGTAAAATATAATAATTCTAACTTATCAATACATACTACATTTATAAATCATAAGAAAAAACATGTTGTCGACTAAGTAAATATTTTCCAGATAATATTTCAATCATTTGCATTCACTGTAGTACACTGTCAATATTACAGCAAATTATTTTAATTTGGAAACAACATATTTTCTTTATATCATGCTTCATATTACTAATATCACACAGTATTAAAGGGTCTTTATACATGAAAATACAACTGCCTTAATATTTTAGAAAGGGGGTCCCTCACAAGGGGATCATCATACTTGAGGGTCCTTGGCATCACAAAATTTGAAAATCCCTGTATTAATATATACTATTAATCTGACAATAGCATATTAAGCCATAAGTGAGCTGTGATTATACTATCATTTTAATATACTGAATATACAACCTTAGTTAATCCTAAAATATAAAAGGAAAGACTTTAATTCCCAAACAAGATAAAACTTCCTATCTCAAGGCAAATATATATATATATATATATATACAGGGCCTAAAATTAACACTCTCCAAGCGCCAAATGCGAGTAAAAATCCGCTTTGGCGAGTGTATGAAACTGTGTCAGTCGCCAGATGGCCGGTAACATTTTTATAAATTCTAACAGTGCAATGTTGTGAGAACATAAACGTGAATTACTCACGCTGAGTGGGAAGTTTAAACATACGAAGCCCCGGCCTGAAAGCCGCGTCTTGAGCTCTGCTTCCTTCCTGCGCTTGAATGGACAAATTCACACAACATTATGTAAAAAATGCCCATCTCTGTGAGTATCCTAGTAAAGTAGTTGGTTCTTAAGTGAACATGAACAGCTGAGAAAAAAACCGGACACGAACCGCGCACGACGCAATGTGTCACAAGACAATAGAACCCATTATAATCAGTGATATTGTCTACACAGGATGCGGCAATTCCTCGTTCTATTTCTGAAATAGTCCAAGAACAGAACTCCAATAATCCTGCTGCTGTCTGCATTTCTAATGTTGATCAAAGAAAAAACAATCACTCACTGCTCTCGAACTTTTAAAAAAGATATAACGACTATAGTGTTTCTGATTAGCATAATGTATTACATTTCTGTAGGCTACCTGTAAATCACTGTTAGACCTGCCTGAAATGCACCGTTTCTATTTGTATCTTTGTTGTATAGTAGGCTATTTTGTGCTATTGCTTGTAATTTGATTTGCTCTTATTTTACAATCACAAAAGTTTAAGCCTTTGCAATGTAAATATTCAAGAGCTAGAACAGTAGTAGAAGAGTGGGAAGTTTAAACATACGAAGCCCCGGCCTGAAAGCCGCGTCTTGAGCTCTGCTTCCTTCCTGCGCTTGAACAGACAAATTCACACAAAATTATGTCAAAAATGCCCGTCTCTGTGAGTATCCTAGTAAAGTAGTTGGTTCTTAAGTGAACATGAACAGCTGAGAAAGAAACCGAACACGAACCGCGTACGACGCAATGCGTCACAAGACAATAGAACCCATTGTAATCAGTGATTTAGCCTTGTTCAGACTGTCGGCCCAAATCCGATTTTTGTGCAAATCCGATTGAAATCTGATCATATTTAAATAGTCTGAATGGCAACTAACTACATGAAATCTGATTTTTGCAAATCCGTTTCGAGCTACATTCATATGTGGTTTTGAATCCTATTCAAATCGCATTCCTGGAAATCTGTTTCAGTCTGACCGGTCAGATCGGATTTAGCCTAGCTTTTTCACGTTTTCACGCCACGTAAAACGTAAAAACGTCAGACGTTTTTGTAGAAAACATAATGAAGTCTTTGCAGAAACAAGCTTGTGTTGTTGCGAACTGCAAGGCAAGCGGAAAAAGATAATATACTGCTAGTATACGCACCTCTTTGAGTTTTGAAACCAGCGGAGACGGCAGCACAGAATAAAGCCGCACATTCCAGCTTCCTGCGTTTCTGCCGCTGCCTCATAAGACGAAATCCATAATAATAATAATCCAGCGCGACGGCAACATGTTGTCATGTCGTAAGACAACATCTGTATTGCAAACTGTATTGCACAATATTGATCACAATGTATATATATATATATACTGTATATATATATATATATACAGGGCCTAAAATTAACACTCGCCAAGCGCCAAATGCGAGTAAAAATCGGCTTTGGCGAGTATATGAAACTGTGTCAGTCGCCAGATGGCCGGTAACATTTTTATAAATTCTAACAGTGCAATGTTGTGAGAACATAAACGTGAACAAATGTGAACGACGCTCCGTACAGTTGACGGGTTAGTGCTGCTTAATCACAAAAGTTTAAGCCTTTGCAATGTAAATATTCAAGAGCTAGAACAGTAGTAGAAGAGTGGGAAGTTTAAACATACGAAGCCCCGGCCTGAAAGCCGCGTCTTGAGCTCTGCTTCCTTCCTGCGCTTGAATGGACAAATTCACACAACATTATGTAAAAAATGCCCATCTCTGTGAGTATCCTAGTAAAGTAGTTGGTTCTTAAGTGAACATGAACAGCTGAGAAAGAAACCGAACACGAACCGCGTACGACGCAATGCGTCACAAGACAATAGAACCCATTGTAATCAGTGATTTAGCCTTGTTCAGACTGTCGGCCCAAATCCGATTTTTGTGCAAATCCGATTGAAATCTGATCATATTTAAATAGTCTGAATGGCAACTAACTACATGAAATCTGATTTTTGCAAATCCGTTTCGAGCTACATTCATATGTGGTTTTGAATCCTATTCAAATCGCATTCCTGGAAATCTGTTTCAGTCTGACCGGTCAGATCGGATTTAGCCTAGCTTTTTCACGTTTTCACGCCACGTAAAACGTAAAAACGTCAAACGTCGTTTTTGTAGAAAACATAATGAACGTCTTTACAGAAACAAGCTTGTGTTGTTGCGAACTGCAAGTCAAGCGGAAAAAGACAATATACTGCTAGTATTCGCACCTCTTTGAGTTTTGAAACCAGTAGAGACGGCGGAATAAAGTCACACATTTCAGCTTCCTGCGTTTCTGCCGCTGCATCATAAGACGAAATCCATAATAATAATAATCCAGCGTGACGGCAACATGTTGTCATGTCGTAAGACAACATCTGTATTGCAAACTGTATTGCTGTTATTGTTGTTTTTAGGTTGGCATAACAACGCAACGGCATTGCCATAGAAACCAACGCACATTCCATAAAATGAAAGAGCGCTTATGGACACATAAATTGGATATGAACAGTTGCAACACGCTGTGTGGACAGTCAGTTATTCAAATCAGATTCCATCCGGATATGCACAAAATCGGATTTAGGCTGACAGTCTGAATGAGGCTTTTGTCTTCACAGGATGCGGCGTGGCGCGGCGCGGCGCGACACGACAAATCGCCGAAAGTAAACGAATTCCCCATTCTATTTCTGAAATAGTCCAAGCAACGGCCGCTTTTTCGCATCAAGTGTTGACAACTTCAAGCTGCTGCGGTGTAGACACGGTGTTAAAGTGATAGACACAGAATTCCAATAATCCTGCTGTTGTCTGCGTTTTTAATGTTGATCAAAGAAAATAGGACAAAGAAAAAAACAATCACTCACTGCTCTTGAACTTTAAAAATGATAAAAAGACTATAGTGTTATTTGATTAGCGTAATTTATTACATTTCTGTAGGCTTTTTTTTGTTATTAAAGCCAGTCAGTGCTTAGGGCACCAAAACAAAAGGATACAATATAAAATAATTCAGTTTTCGAATGAGGGATAGCCTGGGTCTGACCTCTATATTTCAGTCTGGCACCCTGAATGTAATAATATCACAACATAGTGTTGTATATGTTCATCTGATAGTTGTCTGGCATGTTTTCCTGTCTCCTGCATCTCCTCTCCTGCATGCCCTTCTTCACAGACAGTTTTGGAGTTGTTTTTAATGAGCTCCCATGACTAGCCTCTATAATCACTGTAAATCAGTTCAAAGGCTTGACTACACAGGGGCCAGATTAAGCAGAGTACAGGAAGAGATTTATCTGTGCCTACAGCCAGTGAGTCATGCCTCACGCTGCCCTTATAAAAAAAAATGTGTGAATGAGGGGAAAAGAGAGAGAGACGAGACACAGGAAGACAGTAAAGAACTGTTTACACATGGTACTGACATGCATCTCCTCGCAACTGGATTTTGAGGCGAGAATCTCTGCTTTTGAGACTACAAAGATTATGTTGAGAAAGCACAAAAAGTGAAAACTAGTCTAAGGCTGGTTTCACACCACAAGCGTGAGCAGTGTGTGAGCAGTGCATATTTTTTTGGCATGCATGTTAAAGGGATAGTTCACACAAAAATGAAAATTCTGTCTCCTCATGTCGTTCTAAACCCATAAGACCTTCGGTCATCTTCGGAACACAGATGAAGATATTTTTGATGCATTCTGAGAGCTCTCTGACCCTCCCATAGACAGCAAGGATCCTTACACGATCAAGGCTCAGAAACGAAGCAAGGAGATCACTAAAATAATCCATGTGACATGGACAAAGAAAAAAACAATCACTCACTGCTCTTGAACTTTAAAAATGATAAAAAGACTATAGTGTTATTTGATTAGCGTAATTTATTACATTTCTGTAGGCTACCTGAAAATCACTGTTAGACCTGCCTGAAATGCACCGTTTCTATTTGTATCTTTGTTGTATAGTAGGCTATTTTGTGCTATTGCTTGTAATTTGATTTGCTCTTATTTTACAACTGACTATTTACTAGTCTTTAAAAATGTAGCCTATACAATTTTTATTGGTTAAACTAGTAGTTTTAGTAGGTATCGAAACTGGAATCAAGGATTGTGATTTTTCTCTCTGACCCTCCCATAGACAGCAAGGATCCTTACACGATCAAGGCTCAGAAACGAAGCAAGGAGATCACTAAAATAATCCATGTGACATCAGTGATTCAACCGTAATTTTACAAAGCTACGAGAATACTTTTTGTGCGCAAAGAAAACAAAAATAACAACTTTATTCAACAATTCGTCTCCTCCGCGTCACCCTGGCGCCATTTTAGGCCTGATCACCGACGATGATGAATCAGCCTATAGAGAAGAGGTGTGCACCCTGACTAATTGGTGCCACAACAACAACGTCTCTCTGAACATCAAGAAGACCAAGGAACTGGTGGTGGATTTGAGGAGACGGACCAGTGAGCACTCCCTCATCACCATCAACGGGACTCCAGTGGAGCGGGTCAGCAGCTTCAAGTTCAAGGATTTGAACCTCACCTGGACTACTCACACACAGTCAGTAGTGAGGAAGGCCCACCAGCGTCTCTTCTTCCTCAGGCGACTGAAGAAATTTGGTCTGAGCTCAAAAATCCTCAGACAGTTCTACAGTTGCACTGTGGAGAGCATCCTGACTGGTTGCCTGGTACGGGAACTGCACCGCTCTCAACCGGAAAGCCCTGCAGGGAATAGTTCAGACAGCCCAGCACATCGTCGGAGGTGAGTTTCCCTCCCTCCAGGACATCTACACCCAGAGATGTGTGAGGAAAGCACGGAATATCATCAGAGACTCCTGCCACCTGAGCCATAAACTCTTCTCGCTGCTACAATCAGGCAGATGGTACCACAGCATCAGGACCCGAACCAGCAGAACGCGAGACAGCTTCTTCTTGCAGGCCATCAGACTACTGAACTCCAGATAGCAAAACGATACTACCCCTACTAGTCCTACCCCTCACACTGGATTCCATCTACACACCAGCACACTGACTCTGACAGCACTGTAGCATGTCTTGCACTGCATAGCATAGAACACATGCAGCTCCATCTTCTCTTCTGCACTAACAAACTACTGCACTGAACTTCACAGTAAAACACTAACAGTATACATCACTGTAAGTCATATATAAAAGCTATACATACATTTTTAAGTCTCTTGAGTATACTGTGTACTATGTGTATATTATGGAAATGTGTATATTGTATATTGTGTACAACTGTCTATTGTATATTGTGAAAAATGTGTATATTGTGTAAAATGTGTATATTGCTATTTATGTATATTGTAAATTTTTTATATCTTGTTGCTTGTACTGCCATGGCACAGAGTCTTGTACCTAAGAATTTCACCATCGTTACACTTGTGTGCACGATGTGTGACAATAAAGAGATTTAGATTTTTTTTATTTTGGAGTATCACATACGTAAAGCGTTTCTGTGTCAGCAGCACCGTACACGGATACGCTGTTTACATTGTTTACGCTTTGATCTGAACTTAAACAATGTATCCGCGTACATACGTTGCATACGTTGTTTGCGTATGTGATACTCTCCAAAATGGCACTGTAGGGTGATGCGGAGGAGACGAATTGTCGAATAAAGTCGTTATTTTTGTTTTCTTTGCGTACAAAAAGTATTCTTGTA